>NC_138182.1:79015336-79068012 GCF_964194105.1 Spermophilus citellus | reverse complement strand
GGACTTGACTACTCCAGATAATTTCTGAATTTACTTAATTATGGGTAATGTAGCATAACTTTATTCATTACATTTCCAACAAGGTTTTACACACACACACACACACACACACACACACACACACACACACACACATATATATATATATATATATATATATTCTAACAATTATATATTTTATATATATTGTTGTATTACTGTTTCCCTGAAATTTATACTCTACATGTTGGTGAGTTCAAAATGTACAAGTGAAGCATACTGAGAAGTCCAATCTTAAATAATGAGTTTTCAAAGACTATATATGAAGTATCTGCTTCTATTATTTAAAAATAAGGTGAGGGAGAAGTTCAAGGTTAAAAATTTTCTTTTTTTTTTTAATTTTAAAATTTATTTTAATATGGTATATACAACAATAGAATGCATTTTGATTCATTGTACACAATTGTAGAACGACTTTAGATTTTTACATTCTACGGTTGTATACAATGTAGTGTCACACCATATGTGCAGTCATACATGTACCTAGGGTAGTGATATCCATCTCATTCCACCATCTCTCTTACCCCCATACCCCATCCTCACCCCCTCCCTCCCCTTTCCCCCATCAAAGTTTCCTCCATTTTTCCCATCTCCCCCCTTGTAGTATATGCTGATCTATAAAGATCAGCATCCACTTATCAGAGGGAACATTCGGCCTTTGGTTTTGAGGATAGCTTACTTCACTTAGCATGATATTCTTTAAATCCATAAAATTTACTAAAAATTTACTTAAATATAGTAAGTAGTGTTTGGGTTCCTGTGTATGCTAAAAGTATGGTGCTTCTCTATAATAAAATCCTAATAAAATGTGTTCATATCCACATGCCTGTAGTGAAACCTGTGTGTGCATCCATATTGCTGATTGAGGATGATAAACAGGAGCTAGTGCAACCCCGTGGAGACAATAGGCATTTCTAATAGCTCCAATAAACTCTTCAAACTCTTAAGAGAGCATGATAACAGAAAATTACTTATCTTTTTGTGCTCCATTACACGTGAAAAGAATAGGTTGGAATAGGTCCCATTTAGGCTTATTTGTCATTTATGGGCTTCACACCACATGCTTTATTGCCTGTTATTTAAAATAACTTTCTCACAAGGATTCGTAGTCTAGGAGTAGGGTTACTTGGAGAAATAGAAGCAGTAGAAGATATGGGTATATCTTTAGCTATATATTTATCTGTAGCTATCTATATAAATTATTATGAGCAATTGATTTGTATGGTTATGGAGACAGAGAAGATCCTGATGTGCTGACTGCAAGCTGGATAACTTGGGAGCAGTTGTGCAGCTCAGTTAGTCTGAAGGCCTGAGAACAGGGATGTTGATGGTGTGGTCTCAATTCTGAGGCATCTGAAGACCAGTGTTAAGCCCACATAGGCAGCAGAAAAAATGAATATCTTTCTTCACCTTTAGTTCTATTCAGGTCTCAACAGATTCCATAATACCCACTAACATTCAGGAAGGAAATCTGATTTACTAAAGTCCACTAATTCAAAAGTACCATTCAATAAATATCATTCCTTTATCCAGAAACACCCTCTCAGATGTACCCAGAAATAATGTTGTCACCCTGTGTTCCAGGCAAAATTGCACCTACATTTTACCACCAGAATCCACAATTTAAATATAAAAATCATATTAAAACACTGTGAAAAGTGATTTCAGAGCCTACATAAGCTTTATTTGAAATGCAAACAATACAACTTCTTAAAACACAGCTCAGTAAAATATCTGTGTGTACAGCACTCTTCCAATCTTACAATGAAAAAATGCCTAGCTTCCTTATTTACAAATTGAAAGCCAAAGATATGTGTGGTTCACTAAGCAATATCTCTCAAAATAGAATGTAACTTAAAATTGATATATACATATAATTGATATATTGCACCTGAAAATAAAAAACAACTGTAGGAGAACATATATAAATTGTATTATATAAATAACTGTCAGAATTGCTAGTAGATATTGTAATATGTGTGGGCACTGATGGAGATTTTTTTGCAGTTGTCACACAGGTTATGTTATTGACTATATGGAATCTACTTACTCATAATCATATTAAATATCATTTTCTTGTATATATGAATACCAATTAATGTTGCAAAGAATCAGTGATTAGAAGAGATGACAACTAATTCCCTTCAATATTCTGTGATTTGCTGAGAAACAGAAAGAACTTGAGATTTTATTGTCTAAGTACTTCTGTTCTCATTTAGTGACCAGAAAGTAGCCTCTTATGATTATCATTTGTCTCATTTTATATATTAGTTTTGGTAAGATTAGTTAATGTATAAAAATAGTTCCCCTGCTTAAAAAAAATAGATTTTGAACACTAGAAGTCAAAGAGAGATAGCAAACTTATCAAAGTGCATGCCACAATTTTACAAGCAATAATACCTTTAATGGGAAAACATTATCAGAAAAAATATGCATTTAAAGCAAAACAAAAGAGTAGGTATCTGAGAATACAATTTTATTTGGACAGGGATATTGGAGATGTAATTAGTTCAGTGATGTCATTCTGGTTAGGACACTATATTCAATATGACTGGTATCTTTATCAGGAAGACACAGGTACACAAGTCATAGGGAATCAGGCCATGTGAAGCTGGGGGCAGAAATTGGAGTGAAGCAGCTGCAAACTGAAGAATGCTAAGAATTTTTGGCAACTACTAAAATACAGGAAGAGAAAAAGCCCAGAGAGGGAGCATGGCCCACCATCACCTTGTGTTTAGACTTCTCGACTCTAGAACTGTGCAAGAAACAATTTGGTTGTTTTAAACTATTAGCTTGTAGTCCTTTGTAATGGCAACCCTGGAAGCTAATGCACACTTTAAATCATTTGCTTTATATTAGTCCACAAGTGATAACTCATCTTGGTCATCATGTATTGGCAAGAGACTTTCTGCTTCAGAGTTTTATTATTTAGCATTTATTGTAGTTAGAATCTCTTGGTGGCAAAGCCTGTTTACATTTGTCTGAAAATGCCTCTGTTTCTTTGAATTTCTGTAAAGGACATCAATGAGTGTTGAAATCATGATTATTGGTTTGAGTTAAATAAAATACAAGATTGTTATTTGGAAATTCAGACTAATCATTTTAAAGATTTATCAATTTTGAGTTTTCCTTGAAAATGAAGTTTAGAATGTTATCAATATTAGTCCAAAGACTGGATGGTTTTTATTTCCTTAATCTACGTTTCTATTTTTCTTTACCTGTTTCTCTCATTTTATGCCCTAAGGCAAAGTTTTAAAGTGTTTTAAAAATCTTCTGTTCAGCAAAGAGGGAAAATATATCTAAAGAAAAGATAACCATCATATATTGGTCAAATCATTCTTATTTTTATTTACAAGGAATTTCTGTTACAAGACAATAACATGCAATTATATCTATTCCAACATGCAAAACAGTACATATTCAGCTGAACTAATCCTGATTTTTAATAATGTTAAAAAAGTAAATTATTTGGCCAAGTTTCTTCCTTTTTAGCTACAATTCTTTGTTACCAAGTGAATATTGATCAAAAGAGGAGATATTTCAACTAAGACAAAATTTAACCTTTTGAAATTTTCACCAGGGCAAAATATAACCTTTTGAAATAAAATATGGATACTTTTCTCTCTCAAAAGTATTATCTAGAAATACATTTCCTGTAAGCATTTATAGTGTCAGGAAAGAACATTCTTAGTCAGGCATGGTGGCATAGCCTGTAATCCCAGCTGCTGTGGAGGCTGAGGTAGAAGGATTTTGAGTTCAAAGCCACCTTCAGCAACTTAGTGAGATTCTAAGCAACTTAGTGATACCCTGTCTCAAGATAAAATATCCATAAGGGCTGTGGAAGTGGTCAGTGGTTAAGTGCCCCTGAACTCAAATCCCAGGTCCTAAGAAAAAAAAAGACATTCTGGAAGTTGTGTTCATTGATTGAGTTGCTAGGGCAGAGGCTCTACTGATATAGTCATTATTCCTCCTGGAACTGACACCACAGGGAAAATCAAGTGATTCTAATACTCTATTAGTCAATCAGTTCACTCAACCAGCTGATAATGTAAAAACCTAGATCTAAGTTAAACTGGTAATCAATCATGAAGTTTTGACATTTTTTTGAATGCCTGGAAAAGATGGAAAACTTGTTCCATTCAGTTGTAGTTGAAAAATGACCTGTTTGTTTTGAAAAGTTTTGAAAATAGTCATAAATTTTATTGTTAATAATTTGAAAGAAATCGTAAAACAAAAGAATGTCAGGAAGCATTTTAAAATTTTGCCAAATTATTTGGATTTTATGCATTCATGGCTTTTATACTTTTCTTCAAAAGCATATCAAGTTCAAGAAAACTTTAACTGGTGATAATAATGGGTAATAAAAATTCATAATCCAGGGCTGGGGATATAGCTCACTTGGTAGAGCGCTTGCCTTGCATGCACAGGGCCCTGGGTTCAATACCTAGCACCACCAAAAAAAAAAAAAAAAAATCATGAACCAAAAATAACTTTGGTACAATAAACATTAAGGAACTAAATTTAATAATATTGAATGCCTAATTAAAATATTAAAGATACAGCACATAAGCTTTATTGCCATCAAATTTTTAGAAAGATAAATATTGCCTTTTGCATAATTGGCTGTATTTTATATAATGTTCGTTAGGTATAACGAACTATCTTACTGTAACTGGTAGCATTAAATTTTGACAAAATTTCCTCAAAATATTGTTTTTAATGACCAAAATTATATTCAATGTTTAATAGATTCATTTATAAATTCACAAATTTTTATCAAGTAATATTAAATTATTTAAGAGGTGATCACTTTTATTAAAATAATCATATGGATGGCACTATGTTAACAACATTTGTGAGTTCTAGTGCTTCTATAAAGTGCTAAATGTTAAAAAAAAGTATTTTTTTTTTTATTGGATGTTCACAACTTTACAAAGCTCATGACAAATCATATTTCATAAATTAGAATCAGTTGGGTTATGAACTCCCATTTTTTCCCAAATACAGACTGCAGAATCACATCGGTTACACATCACATTTTTACATACTGCCATAATAGTAACTGTTGTATTCTGCTACTTTTCCTATCCTCTACTATCCCCCCTCCCCTCCCCTCCCATCTTCTCTCTCTACCCCATCTACTGTAATTCATTTCCCTCCATGTTTGTTATCCCATTCCCCTCGTAAACTCTTAAATGTAATTTTGTATAACAATGAGGGTCTCCCTCCATTTCCATGTGATTTCCCTTTTTTCTCTCCCTTTCCCTCCCGCCTCATGTCTCTGTTTAATGCTAATCTTTTCTTCCTGCTCATCCTCCCTGTTCTGTTCTTAGTTGCTCTCATTATATCAAGGAAGACATTTGGTATTTGTTTTTTAGGGATTGGCTAGCTTCACTAAGCATAATCTGCTCTAGTGCCATCCATTTCCCTGCAAATTCCGTGATTTTGTCATTTTTTAGTGCTGTGTAATACTCCATGGTGTATAAATGCCACATTTTTTTTATCCATTCATCTATTGAAGGGCATCTGGGTTGATTCCACAGTCTAGCAATTGTGTATTGTGCTGCTATGAACATCCATGTGGCAGTATCCCTGTAGTGTGCTCTTTTAAGGTCTTCAGGAAATAGTCCGAGTAGGGCAATAGCTGGGTCAAATGGTGGTTCAATTCCCAGCTTTCCCAGGAATCTCCATACTGCTTTCCAAATTGGCCGCACCCGTTTGCAGTCCCACCAGCAGTGTACAAGAGTACCCTTTTCCCCACATCCTCGCCAACACTTGTTGTTGTTTGACTTCATCATGGCTGCCAATCTTACTGGGGTGAGGTGGTATCTTAGGGTGGTTTTGATTTGCATTTCCTTGACTGCTAGAGATGGTGAGCATTTTTTCATGTACTTGTTGATTGATTGTATGTCCTCCTCTGAGAAGTGTCTGTTCAGGTCCTTGGCCCATTTGTTAATTGGGTTGTTTGTTTTCTTATTGTCTAATTTTTTGAGTTCTTTGTATATTCTGGATATTAGGGCTCTATCTGAAGTGTGAGGAGTAAAAATTTGTTCCCAGGATGTAGGCTCCCTATTTACCTCTCTTATTGTTTCTCTTGCTGAGAAAAAACTTTTCAGTTTAAGAAAGTCCCATTTGTTGATTCTTGTTACTAACTCTTGTGCTATTTGTGTCCTATTAAGGAATTTTGAGCCCGTCCCCACAATCTGTAGATCGGAGCCAACTTTTTCTTCTATCAGACGGAGAGTCTCTGATTTGATATCTAGCTCCTTTATCCACTTTGAGTTGACTTTTGTGCATGGCGAGAGGAGGGGATTCAGTTTCATTTTGTTGCATATGGATTTCCAGTTTTCCCAACACCATTTGTTGAAGATGCTATCCTTTCTCCATTGCATGTTTTTAGCTCCTTTATCAAATATAAGATAGTTGTAGCTTTGTGGTTTAGTCTCTGTGTCCTCTATTCTGTACCATTGGTCCACCCGCCTGTTCTGGTACCAGTACCATGCTGTTTTTATTACTATTGCTCTGTAATATAGTTTGAAATCTGGTATCGCTATACCACCTGATTCACACTTCCTGCTTAGAATTGTTTTTGCTATTCTGGGTCTTTTATTATTCCATATGAATTTCATGATTGCTTTATCTATTTCTACAAGAAATGCCATTGGGATTTTGATTGGCATTGCATTGAACCTATAGAGAACTTTTGGTAATATCGCCATTTTGATGATGTTAGTTCTGCCTATCCATGAACAGGGTATATTTTTCCATCTTCTAAGCTCCTCTTCAATTTCTTTCTTTAGGGATCTGTAGTTTTCATTGTATAGGTCTTTCACCTCTTTTGTTAGGTTGATTCCCAAGTATTTTATTTTTTTTGAGGTTATTGTGAATGGAGTGTTTTTCCTCATTTCCGTTTCAGAAGTTTTGTCACTGATATACAGAAATGCCTTTGATTTATGTGTGTTGATTTTATATCCTGCCACTTTGCTGAATTCATTTATTAGTTCTAGTAGTTTTTTTGTAGACCGTTTTGGGTCTTCTAGGTATAGAATCATGTCATCCGCAAATAGTGATAATTTAAGTTCTTCTTTTCCTATTTTTATGCCTTTAATTTCTTTCGTCTGTCTAATTGCTCTGGCCAGTGTTTCGAGAACTATATTGAATAGAAGTGGTGATAGGGGGCATCCCTGTCTTGTTCCAGATTTTAGAGGGAATGCCTTCAATTTTTCTCCATTCAGAATGATGCTAGCCTGAGGCTTAGCATAGATTGCTTTTACAATGTCGAGGTAAGTTCCTGTTATCCCTATTTTTTCTAATGTTTTGAACATAAAGGGATGCTGTACTTTGTCAAATGCTTTTTCTGCGTCTATCGAGATGATCATGTGGTTCTTATCTTTAAGCCTATTGATGTGGTGGATAACATTTATTGATTTCCGTATATTGAACCATCCTTGCATCCCAGGGATGAATCCTACTTGATCATGGTGCACAATTTTTTTGATATGTCTTTGTATCCGATTTGCCAGAATTTTATTGAGGATTTTTGCATCTAGGTTCATTAGAGATATTGGTCTGTAGTTTTCTTTCTTTGAGGTGTCTTTGTCTGGTTTCGGAATCAGGGTGATGTTGGCCTCATAGAATGAATTTGGAAGAGCTCCCTCTTTTTCTATTTCCTGAAATAACTTGAAAAGTATTGGTATTAATTCTTCTTTAAAGGTTTTGTAGAACTCCGCTGTATACCCATCCGGTCCTGGGCTTTTCTTGGTTGGAAGTTTTTTGATTGCTTCTTCTATTTCATCTATTGATATTGGTCTGTTTAAGTTGTGAGTTTCCTCCTGACTCAGTCTGGCCAAATCATATGACTTAAGGAATTTATCGATGTCTTCACTTTCTTCTATCTTATTGGAATATAGGTTTTCAAAATAATTTCTAATTGTTTTCTGTATTTCTGAAGCGTCTGTTGTAATATTGCCTTTTTCATCCCGTATGTTAGTGATTTGTGTTCTCTCTCTTCTTCTCTTCGTTAGTATGGCTAGGGGTCTGTCGATCTTATTTATTTTTTCAAAGAACCAACTTTTTGTTTTGTTAATTTTTTCAATAGTTTCTTTTGTTTCAATTTCATTGATTTCTGCTCTGATTTTGATTAGTTCTTGCCTTCTGCTACATTTGCTATTGTTTTGCTCTTCCTTTTCTAGGGCTTTGAGATGAAGTGTGAGCTCATTTATTTGTTGGTTTTTCCTTTTTTTGAGGAATGACCTCCAGGCAATGAATTTCCCTCTTAAAACTGCTTTCATTGTGTCCCATAGATTCCGATATGTTGTGTCTGTATTTTCATTTATCTCTAAGAATTTTTTGATTTCCTCCTTTATGTCTTCTGTAACCCATTGATCATTCAGTAACGTATTGTTCATTGTCCATGTGATGTAGGATTTTTCCTTCCTTCTTTTATCATTGATTTCTAGTTTCATTCCATTATGATCTGATAAAGTGCATGGTATTATCTCAACCCCTTTATATTTACCGAGGGTTGCCCTATGGCATAATATATGATCTATTTTTGAGAAGGTTCCATGTGCTGCTGAGAAAAAAGTATATCCACTTGATGATGGTTGATATATTCTATATATGTCAGTTAAGTCTAGGTTATTGATAGTGATATTGAGGTCAATAGTTTCTTTATTCAACTTTTGTTTGGAGGATCTGTCCAATGGTGAGAGAGGTGTGTTGAAGTCACCCATGATTATTGTGTTGTGGTCTATTTGATTCTTGAACTTGAGGAGAGTTTGTTTTATGAACGTCGCAGCGCCATTATTTGGTGCATAAATATTGATAATTGTTATGTCTTGTTGGTGAATGGTTCCTTTTAACAGTGTATAATGTCCTTCCTTATCCCTTTTGATTAGCTTAGTCTTGAAGTCGATTTTATTCGATATGAGAATGGCCACGCCTGCTTGCTTACGAGGACCGTGTGCTTGGTATATTTTTTCCCAACCTTTTACCTTGAGTCTGTGTATGTCTTTTCCAATCAGATGAGTCTCCTGGATGCAACATATTGTTGGATTTGTTTTTTTAATCCATGTTACCAGCCTATGTCGCTTTATTGGAGAGTTTAAGCCATTAACGTTTAGAGTTACTATTGATATATGGTTTGTACTTCCTGCCATGTTTGATTATTTATCTTTTTTTCCCCCCTAATTTAGTTTATTTCTCCATGGTTAGCTTTCCCCCCTTCCTCTGTCTTTACCGAGGCACTTCCCGCTGATGGTTTTGGTTATTGTTTTCCATTTCTTCCTCGTGTAGAGTTTTGCTCAAGACGCTTTGCAATGCTGGTTTTCTGGCTACAAATTCTTTTAGCTTTTGTTTATCATGAAAGATTTTTATTTCGTTGTCGTATCTGAAGGTTAATTTTGCTGGATACAGAATTCTTGGTTGGCATCCATTGTCTTTCAGTGTTTGAAATACGTTGTTCCAGGATCTTCTCGCTTTCAGCGTCTGTGATGAAAAATCCGTTGTCAGCCTTATTGGTTTATCCCTAAATGTAATCTGTCTCTTTTCTCTTGTAGCTTTTAATATTTTCTCCTTGTTCTGTATATTGGATATCTTCATAACAATGTGTCTTGGCGTTGGTCTACTGTGATTTTGTGTGCTCGGTGTCCTGTATGCATCTACAATTTGTATATCTGTTTCCTTTTTTATTTCTGGAAAGTTTTCTGTAATTATCTCATTCAGCAGGTTATTCATTCCCTTGGAATGAATCTCTGTGCCTTCCTCTATCCCGATGACTCGTAAGTTTGTTTTTTTTAAGTTATCCAAAATCTCTTGGATGTTTTTCTAGTGATTTTTTACCAGCCTATCTGAGTTGGCTAGACTCTTTTCAAGTTGATATATTTTGTCTTCATTATCTGACGTTCTGGCTTCTACTTGCTCCACTCTGTTAGTGATACTCTCGATTGAGTTTTTAATTTGGTTTATCGTTTCCTTCATTTCTAGAATTATTGTTTGATTTTTTTTAATAATCTCTATCTCCTGATAAAGATGTTTAACTTCTTCTTTTATCTGTTTTTGTAATTCCTTTTCAATGTGATCTTTAAGGTTCCTTTCCATCTGTCTAAGGTGTTCCTTGAGTTCTTTATATGGCCATTTTTCTGATGACTCCAGGTCCTCCTGAATATTTAGGCTGTCCTGCATTGTTTGTACTCCTTTTCTTCCTTGCTTTTTTATGCTCATGATACTTCTTATTCTGTTTGACTGCTGAGTTACTGTTTACTCTTATAAATTTATTTGATGCTTGGGAGGAGAGGTATTAGAGGGGAAGGGAAGAAGTCACTAAAGAGAGTGAGTGTAGGCAGGTGGGGTTCAAGAGAGGGGGAATAAGAAAGTTGAAAAAAAATGAATAGACAAAAGAAAAAAGTGAGGAGAAAGAGAGAAAAAAACGAAAAAATAAAAATTTAAAACAAACAAAAAAAATTATAATGGTATTAAAAAATGGAAATTAAAGTTTAAAAAAATAGTAATAATAATAGAATAAAAAGAATTAAAAAAAATGAAACCATTGATAAGAAAGTTAAAGAACAACAACAACGTCAACTACAAAAAGTGGAAATAAAAAAAAAAACTAATAATAATCATTAAAAAAAAAAATAATAATAATAAATGCAGTCATAGAGCTCGATTAACTTCTCTTCCAGTAGGTGGAGCTATGCCCACTGGGCCAGGCTTCTCCTCTTGATAGGTGGGAACCAATCACTGTGCCTCAGCTCTTCTTCCCATACTGTGCGAGTCTCCAGTCCTGAGTGCCTAGGTCTTTCTCTTGTGGTTCCTCAATCCAGGCCCCACTCGCCTGTGATGCTTACCACATTACTGGCTACACGCCGGGTCTGCTGCTCCTGGGAGCCCTGTTTTCAAGGATGCCTGGGCACACCCTTTCTGTTTTCCTCCCTCAGACCCTACGTTTGTAGGGCTTGGGGCTGAGGACCCCCAGCGAATTTGTTTGCCCTCAGGTAGCAACTCCCCTGGTAGCTGGTGCAAGGGACCTCTGTTGTCAGCCCTGGTGGGAGCGATAACCGCGCTCTTCGGTGCCACGCTTGTTCACGACCTTAGCAGCGCCGCCGCGGCCTCCGCTGCTCCTCGGCCTGGTGCCTAGCTCCCAGGGCCCAAGTGGCTGCCGCCACGGCTCTCCAACCCCCTCCTCCAGAGCACGGGTCTCCTCGCAGGGGGGTGCCCAATGACCCCAGAGCAGGCTCTGCCCCAAGGTGCAGCAGGGAACAGGCGACCGAGGCGCTTGAGGCCGTGGTCCAGCCTTCAGAGGACAGGGCTCGGCACGCAGCCCAGTTCCAGTCTCTAGATGTGGCTGCTGGACAGTGTAGACAGGGCCATCAAGGCAGCATGCCGAAAGCAAATGGCGGCTCCCGCGGAGTGGATTTTTGGCCCGAAACCCCAGCCCAGCCAACAATTTCAGTCCACTAACTCTCCCTGTATATACAATATTCAAAAAAAAAAAAAAAAAAACAAAACAAAACAAAGAAACAAAAAAGGGCGGGGTGTACTGAGCTTTCTTTGCCTCAGGTACTTAAGATCCACTGCTGATTACCCATTCAGCTTCTCTGCAGGGAGCAAAGTGAAAGAGGAAGTATATGGGCGCAAAGCGCCCGCGGCTCTGAACAGGAAAGCGTCTGGGAGCCAAGCGTCTCTTTTTCAATCTTTTTGTTTTTTTTTTCTGCTGCTTGGCCGGGTGGTCCACTACAGACTAATGGTGAAAGGAGCTCTAACAAGCTGTGCAAAGTCTCTATTAAAGCCGCTACTCTGAGCACCAGTTTCAGCAGTTCAGCAACCCCCGTACGCAGCCCAGTTCGCTATTTCATAAAGGCTTGGTTAGATTCCCTTCACGTCGCCTCCTGAGCTGGGTGGGCGGGGGGGGGGGGCTGTTTGCCGTGCAGGTGGGGACCCTTATCGCCGCGCCGGGCCCAGCCGCCGGGGGCCGTTTGCAGAACCGGGCAGGCGCTGGCGGCCGTTTGGCGGCGGCTGGCAGGGAGACTGAACCTCTGCACCGCGTGGCCAAGTTTCACTCATCTGGGACAAACTGTCACCTCTCATAAACTTACTGATTCCCGGCAGGTCTCCTTTCCACGGAATTTTGCTAGAGGTTCCTCCGTAGGTAGATTCTAGGTGTATTAATGGGTCTTTCTGATCGCGTTACTGTGGAGATCCTGAAAATACTCCTTCCTCCCCGGCCGCCATGTTGGGTCTCTCCTCTTTTTTTTAAATTTTTATTGGTTGTTCACACCATTACAAAGCTCTTGACATATCATATTTATTATATATTTTAACATTGTTTCATATAAATAAAATTTATTAACCCTAAATTTATTTTTTCTCAAAAATTGAACATATTTAAACATTTGTGTTCAACCAAATTCTTAATTTTTGTACCCAGTATTTAAATACACAGTTATTCAACAAATATTAATTATGTGCTAGGTACATGGGATTGTTCAAAATAAACACATCCTAACTCAATAAGTATGCTAATAAACAATTATAAATTGTGATGTGCTATAAAATCATATGTGTGTTCAAATATATTTAGGGTCATGGAGGAGACAAATATGGGCATCATATTTCAAGATAGAAGGCACAACCTGAACCATATTCAATGGCAATTAGTCATAATCATCAATGACTTGTTTTCAATGCAAAGAAAGGGATTCTTGATATTTTATGTTTTCATTGTCATACTAGATAACAAGTAACAAATACAGAATTCTATTTATTTTCATAACACTAACACATGCATACCCCTCCTCCCATAGACTTTTGGGTAAGAGAAGACAAATAATTAAAGCTGTGATAGTTTACATAGTCTATAAAAAACAATAAGAATTACTATAGGAAGAGCAAAACAAAAGTTACAAAAAAAACATTACATATGTTAATAGAAACTAGAAAAATATCTTTAACTCCAGTGATTGCCAGATTCCTAGATTTGACAGTGGCATGCTTTGTTCACTGCTGAGAGCCATTGCCAAGTAGGAATGACGCATGGCATGACCCAGGTCGTTTGCAGTGACATTGCATGTAAAGTGACCTTGCTCAAGGACCAGGGTGGATCAGGGTTTAGGGTGGATCGGGTTTAGGATGCTCCTTGGGTTTAGGGCGGTTCCAGCTTTAAGGTGTATCCTGCTGGGAATAGGGCGTATCCTGCTGCCTCCAGGCACCTGCTCCTTGAGTTCCCAGTTGAGTTCTCACGGGATTGAGAGAGTATTTGGGATTCAGAGCCCGGTGGAGGGCGTGGATTTTGCCCAGAACCTGTGTGTAGAGTGCCGGTGACAGTTCGAGAATAAAGAGTTGCTGTTTGAATCTACAAGGTGTGAGTGGCTCATGATTTTGTGCCCAGCCAGACTGCGGAAGTTCACCAGGGTTCTGAACAGGAGAACTGTTTTTATTTTGCTGTTCCTACTTTATATATAAAAATAAATGTGTGAAAATCACCCAGTATTTCTCCCAAGACTAAGCATTCAGGTTTATTGACTCCACAGCTATTATAAAAGACTGTTTCCTGGTAATTGAAGTTCCCTTGACCAGTGCATAAACTGTTTTACAGAAGCTGTTCTTTTCTGTTTTCCTCTTCACTCTTCCTTTACCTTATTTTTTCTTTTCATTCTCTAAGAAAGTAAAATAGCACTTGCCAGTGACTCAGCCCCACATCATGGAAAGTATAGTACTCTCTTGGGCCTAGAGAAACATGGACCTTTGGTAGTCATATTTAGTAGATCAGAACAATCTTTAATTTATTCTAGTTTTGGAATACACTTTAATTTGACACATATGACATAGGATATTGACACTTATATGGCAGAATTGCTTTTAATTTGTAAACGAGATTTTACTATACATTATATAAGTTATATGTAATTTGATAATTCTCTGTATTTTAAAATATTTTCTTTTATTAGTGATAATGCAAAATTATTTACCTGATGAATGCTTCTGACTCAATAGTTTTTCTTTTAATTTTGAAAACAATTCATGTTTCATTTCTAAAATAAGCAAAATAGAATATTACATAATTATGTTCAATATGTAAATGCGCAATTAAATTAATATTCTGTTATTAGATGTGCTACATAAAAATCTCAATATTTTTAATTGATATTTATAATGCTTTGTGGATTTTAAGTCTAATAAAATTTTTATTTTTTATGACTTTTTAAAATTCAACACTTTGAAAATTTAAATATTAAAAGGTTTGACATTGTTTTGCTTTGATAATTCATATTTTATCTCAACATTATAAATTTTTGATGGTCTTTCTTTTCTGATGGACTTTGTTTTTTTAATATGAACAATTTTATCAAAACATGTTTAAATATGAGTTTGAATTATATCACAAAATTTGAAATTGAAAAACTTTTATATTAAATACATAACAGGATTTTCGAGTAAAAGCTAAGGAAATGATTAACTTGAAAAATGCTTCTGTAAAAGGTGGATTAAAATAATTTTCTACATGAGTGTATACTCAAAAAAGTACACTTATGATCTTTGCTGTCTTGAAATAGAAAAATAGTTTAGTTCCATTATCTTAGCATCATTTTCCATTCCTAAAATTATTGCTGTTTATCTCTACTGAATCATTTTAATTTTATATTTGTCTTAAAATATAAACTGACCTGTTATATAATATTAATTAAAAGACTTAGAATATTTGACATCATTTGTAGACATAGTTTATAACAAAAATCATTAAAGAAAAGAACATCTTAATTAGAAATAAATCTTAAAAGATTTTTTCCCAAATAAACATAAATAATGCCTTGCTAGACACAATCATAATTATGTTAATTGAGTGGAATATGGAGACTAGAGCAACTTCTCTTAATTCATCAAAGATGAAATGGATCACCATGATAGAGAGAGAGAAAGAGAGAGAGAGAGAGAGAAAGGAGAGACATTTCTAGATTAGTAAAATTTGAATTATTATTTTCTTGGAATAGTGAATAAATTTCTAAAATTAATAGATTCAATAAACTTAAAACACATCTATAACATTTGGTATTATTTTATTCCTGGATTCTCCTAGCAACTCAGAGAATTGAGTCAATGTTTTCTAATATAAATTGTTTATTTTGGGAAATGATCCTGGTAACCTTAAGTAGACTGGGATATATTAGATAATTATGAATGTAATGCACTCCACTATTGTCATGTATGTAAAAAATAAATAAAGAAAGAAATAAAAAGAAAAGAGTCAGTGTAAAAGTATGTTCCACCAATGTAGGAAACTGGAATTGATCCATTTAAAATCTTTCAAGAAGACACCTATGAAATTTATAATGGTCTGCCTAAAATCCAGAAGACAGTATCATTTTTGTAAGTACTATTTATTCACAGTTCCCTCTCTTATTGGTTAAGAGTTGTCAAATGGGGTATAAAATCTCTCAAAATTTCAATTGATCCATGCTCAGGTCTCCAGTTTTTGTCACAGGTGTCTAAGGTGTCAGGGAAGACATGGGGAAGGAAACTAGTCTGTCTGAAGTGAAACAATGTAGTAATCGAGTTACCAAAACTGATTGTCAGAATAATGTTAATCTAAAAGATGACTAAAGAGATGTGAAAGGTTTTTCTTCATTTGCTGTAGAGGTTTCAGGATTATCTGGAATGCATCCGCTCAAACATTTCTAACCTTCTTGTAGAATCTCACTATTAGTCACTCACAGCTATGATTTGGAAATACAAGACATATCAGCACTGTGAATCCAGCAGCTTCATAGTTATTCAACCTCATAATTAAATCCTGGTCCTGATTTTCAATAGAGACTTCTCTGCAGGTGCAGAAGATAAGAGTCTTTCTACATGCTGTCATGGAAGTATTTTAATTTTCACAGCATTCTTTTAATTGACAGCTAACCTGAACATGCCATTTGGTTTTATGGACTCCAGTGTCTTTAACAAAAGCCAATCAGTTCACAATTCTTGTAATGAGCAGCTCTCTCAGGTAGGTGTTCCGTTGTTACTGCTGCAATATAAACCAACATTTCACTTTCCACTTGAATATCTTCTTAATCCATAGCCCTTGTGGTCTAGTAACTATAATGTTAATTCAAGTGGTTCACTTTCTTCTTGTAACTCATGCAAATTTACCACCAGAAAATATGATAGCACTGGGATGTTCTCAAGTATCAGGTGTTACCACTAGCAGTACATGGTATGGCTAACTAACTAGTGTCCAAAGATTTAAATGCAAATAGTTTATTTTAGGGAGGGGATACCACGTGTAAAGAAAGAAAATGATGATACCAAAATAAAATGAAAATTATGTACACACAAAATCATATCCTGGCATTTATAACAGCTTTATTCATATTTATCAAAATGTGGAAGAAACCAAGATATTTTTCCAAAAGTGTGTGAATAAATAAATTATTTCATTTAATGGAATATTATTCAAAGCTAAAAAGAAATGATCTGTTCCAGCCCAGAAAAGTCATGGGAGAATCTTCAGGGCATTTTACAACGTGACAGAAGCCTATCTGATATATAGATGCTAATTCACAATAGCCATGGATTGGGGGATTTCACTGTATTGGACAGGGCAGACTGGGGGAAATGAAGGGGGGATGGTAATGTGAAAGACAATAGAATAAATCAGAAATAACTTTCCTATATTCATATATGAATTCATGGCCAGTGAACTCCACATCATGTACAACTACAAAAATGAGAAGTTATACTCCATGAATACATGGAATGTCAAAATATGTCCTATTGTCAAGTATAACTAAAAAGAACAAATAAAATAATTTTAAAAAACAACAAAAAGAAGCCTATCTGAAAAGGTTATGTACTGTGCAGCTTCAATCATATGACCTTCTAGAACAAGTAAAATTTAAGGACAATAAAAAGATCAGTGATCTGCAAGCATTAGACAGGAGGAAGCAATGAACAGTTGGAGTACATAATATTTTTTAAAAATATTTATTTACTTTTTTATTAGTTCTAGGTGGGCACAATGTCTTTATTTTACTTTTTTGTGGTCCTGAGGATCAAACCCAGTGCTTCATGTATGTTAGTGGGCACTCTACCACTGAGCCACAACCCTAGTCCTGGAGTACATAAGATTTTTAAGACAGTGATACTATACTGTATGAGACTCTAATGGTGAACACAGGTTAATAGGCACTTGTCAAGATCTACAAAATGTATAACAGCATGAGTGACCCCTAAAATAAGTTGTAGACTTTAAGTGAGAGTGTTCAATGAACAATGCATGTTCATCTATTGTAGCAAACATATAACTGATTCAGAGATGTCAGTAGTGGCCAAGGATGTGAATGTGTGGGATGAGAAGGAATATGGGAAATCTCTGTACTTTCTACTCAATTTTGCTGTAAATATAAAACTGCTTTAAAAATAAGGTCCACTAAAAATGAAAATAACATATAAGAATGGGAATTTAATATAAGGAGGCATGGTAGCTTTGCTTAGAACAGGTGAAAAGAGATTTAATCCCCCACTGAAGTGTTGGTAAATATCTGGGGCTGAAAGTAAGAAATATGTGGTACAACAATGGTGTATTCAATTCATTGTCATTGCAGTAATGGCTTGTGTGGGTGCTTTCCTTTTTTTAACCTTCTTTCAATAAAATGACATTAAAATAAATTGCATAAATTTTGTCTTGTTTTTGATAATTTTAGAATATATTAAAAGTGTAGTTTCCTCGGTTCAGTAAATGCTCAAGCTCCCTAGCCTTTGACTTCTTCCAAATTTTCTCTCTCAAAAGTTATTTTATAGTTCTTAACATAAGCTTAATAAAATATAATGGGAGGATATTCAGGGTAACTTATCTAGCATTTTAACTATCTAACTATAGTATTAATGCAATATAAATGAAACACAAATAAAATCAAGAATATTCCCCATAAACATAGACCACGTAGAGATCTAAATAAACTTAACTTAGAGCACATATTTCCTAGCACACACACAAAAAAAAAGTATGTGTTTTTGAGCAGATAATATTTGTATTGCTTTTTTACTAAAGTATCTTCTTCTACAGGACTGCTGTTGTGGAATCTCCATTCTCCTTTACAGATATAGATCAGAAACCTGAATGTATCAAGAAATGGCTGGTATAGGGAGAATAAATGTTTATGTAATATCCATTAGTTTATCTAAGACACTCAAGGTAGAACTACTTCTATATTGATTCATTTAGCAGCTCCAAGACATCATCAAGAATCCAAATATTCTTATTGTTTTCTTCCTTCAAAAGTAGAATTAGCAGGACTGGGGTTGTGGTTCAGTGGCAGAGTGCTTGCCTAGCATGTGTGAGGCACCGAGTTCAATCCTTAGAACCACATAAAAATAAATAAAATAAAGGTATTGTATCCATTTACAACTAAAAAAAATCAAATAAGTGCAGTTAGTCTAATTTAGCTGCTAAACTGCTTTAGTTTCTCATTAAAATAGTCATTACTTTTATCTCCCTTAATAAAACTAAAAACAAAATGCAAAAAATTAAAAAAAATCTTTTTTTTTTAGATATTCCAGTATATTCCATATACAATTTCATTGGCAGAACCTGGATCTCATGCAAGAATATAAGTCAATTTCAGGGAAGGGTAAGTTTTTACATACTTTTTACAGCAATCAAAAGGAGGCAGCATTAACTTTGGAACTGAAGATTTTATCAAAGCTGGAAGGCCCTTGAGAAGACAGTTAATTGAAGCAGGCAGAGCTTTGATCAGAGTATGAGCAGAAGTGTAAAGGGCTTTGAGGACACTGTCAGTAAAGGATTAAAAAAAAACAAAAACAAGAAAATGTTTTTGGACACTAATAAAAAAGAATCATACATAATTCTGCCAGAAAAGGTATGTAGCTAAATTCTCACCTGTGGTAACATGGAAAACATAAAACATACTTAATAGTGTGATAATCTTGCTATAGAGACTTTTAAGCAAAACATTCAGAGTACTACCTGAAGGAAATTGACAATAAGTAAGGAGAGAATACGCCTAGGAATGCATTATTACGCATTCGAGTGGAATTTGGAGGACATTTAAAGGACTCAGAATAATCTTTCATCCAGGAAAGAGTTCTCAAGTAAACAAGGATCTTAATACAAAGATTGAAGTCAGAGGAGAATATAAAATACTGTGTTAAAAACTTTAGAAAAATATAAGCCAGTGACTCAAAGACATTTGTAAGTGGACAAGAGTGTTTAAGTAGATTTCAATCCTGTAGCTCTATGATTCTTTTTCTTAAACAATAGGAATTGTAAGCATCAAAACACATTGTCTCATAGTAGGCTGACTCAAAGCCTAAGTTGGGAGAAGAATTTGTCTCAAAGATTTTTTGCAATAAAATAAATTCCAATACAATGCATTAAAGGTCCACATGTTTTTAAGATTTTTTTTTTTTTTTTTTGGTAGAAGTACTATAGTTGGTGCTATAAAATGAAAAAAAAAATGACAGAAAAAGTATAAAATGTACAGAAGTCTTTGGGTGCCCAAGCTTTTAAGGCAGGCAGCATAGTCAAGACAACTGAGGTACAAACTTCATTTTATTAGATGGAAAGAAAAGATTACTTACAAGATGTAATCAAAGCACAGATGATAAAACTGATGTTCATAGGGAAAAATTACCAAAGAATATGACGAAGCTCTAAGATCTTCTACACTGTAATTTTCCACTATCTCACCAACATTAGTATCATATTCCCTTCCACTTGAATCTAGGTAGGACTCCAATTCATGTGTAAACCACAGAATGTGACAGAAATAAGGGTAAATATATTGGAGGCTCTCCAAAAAGAAGTGCAACTTCTTCCTGTTGTGTTTGGACACTTACTTTGGACCTCTGGGCTTGCATATTAAAAGTTATACTTCAATGAGGCCACCATGGTGTAAGAGAGCCCATATTAGTCCACACAGACCCAAGAAGAGATACTGAGGATAAACAAAGATGCATGACCAACCTGTTTTCATAACTGCAGTTCCATAGTATTGTAGTGTAGTAGTGCAGTTTGAGTCAAAGGGTTGTAAAATGTCAAAGGTGGAGAAACTAAGGCATCTACCAAAACTCAAAGGCAATCTAAGTGATACATTTTTAATTTGTTAAGATTTTATTTAGCAACTGATCCAAACTTAAGGAAGAGCAAAGAAGACAACCGGTAATGCAACATCTGTGCTTTATTATATAATAACTCAAATGCTAAGAAGAAAAAAAAATAAAATCTCTGTTTCATTAAAACTTCTATTCTATTTGGAAAAGACTGAAAATAGATGCAGAAAAAAATCATAATGAATAAGAGAAAACTGAAGATTTGAAAATTTTATACTTGTAATGATCATGTTTTCAGATGCCTGGTAAATTTTATTTTGTTTTCTATTTATAAGTTATTTTTTCTGGTAAGCCACACACAGTGAGTTAGTTTAAACACATTACATATCATTATTAATAAAAAGTAAAAAAAAAAAGTGTATTTGAAAAAGTAGGAATTAACAAAAAGCAGATGATATAATGTGTGTTGCTAATATAACTTTATAGACATTTCAGTAGAATGTGCCAAAATGTCAAAATGAATATATAATTCATCTTTTGTATATGTGTTTTAGTCCATTAATCTGAAATGTAATTTTATTATTATATTGATAAATTGCAGTAGTAGGAGTGTAAAACATCAACATCTACAAATTTAGTTGTAGGCTCAAAAATCTTTCTTAGAGATCAAGTTTTCTATCGTAGCTCTTATGTTTACTTTTAAATAAAATAAATATTATATAATATGTATATATACTACATAGTTCAATCATATTACTTTAATTCAAAATCACAGGGAATATATTGAACAAATGTGACAAAATTAGACACATTAATCAAAGAAAAGTTCATATTATACTTCAATATAATATGTTTTCTACTTTCAGTTCCAATGAATATAAAATGACTATTTCACTTGAAAAAAAAGGGTCAATCATTAGAATATTTTATTTAACAAGTGATCATATGAAAAATACATAATCAGTACTCATATAGTACTATAAAAGAAATTTGCCATGATTACATTTTTTAAAATAATGTTTTCATCTGACTTTATATTACCAATATGCAATATCTGGAAATATGTATCATGAGAAATACAAGTCTTGAAATGCACAGTCCCACATGTTAGAGTGTGGAAAATTCATCCAGTCACCAGATGTGCATGTAGAATTGCAAGCAATAGTTTAGATCATATTGATGTTTAGTAAAAACATATGTTCTCACCTGTCAGAAATATAGTAAATAATAATGCAGTGCAAACAGAGATGTACCATGTTTTGTTTATTTAATGTGAATTGTAAAACAGAATGTATCAGTATTCAAATGTTTGTAAGACCATAATGAAACCAACCAGTTAATACATCCTTTGGTAAGTTTAAATTTATAAGTTTCAGGAAATCCTAAATTTTGAATTTTTACTGAAGTCCAACATTCTCAGATACTAAAGATGCTGTTGGGCATTTTCTCTCTCTCTCTCTCTCTCTCTCTCTCTCTCTCTCTCACACACACACACACACACAAATACCAAAGAAATAGGCATTTGAGACAAAAACCTTTACATACTTATCAATAAATTCAATAAATATTATTAAAGCAAACTAAATAAAATTAGGTTACTCCACAGATTATAACAACAAATTTAGTTTGAGTCATTGTATTGTTTTACTTAATTTCAAATCATTTTTTCAAACTGATTTTAAGTTAATATTCTGAAGTATTGGTCCTAGACCTATTCACATGTGACAAGAATTCTAGTGTAAACTAAAAGTGTAAAATGAAAGAAAAAAATGGTAGATAACCGTCAAAACACTCAATATGTGCACACAAAAACCTGTGGATTTTATAATCAAATTTAATAAAAGGAATCAGCATTTTCTACATGATAATAATAAAATGGAGACTAAACAATTAAAGATGGTCCTCTTCACTTTTTGGTACTGCAAATTATTTGACGTTTAAATAAACGATCAATGAATATTTCTTCAAATATGCATAGAAAATGCAAGGTATAAATTTGTGTTCAACATAGTTAGTAAAAGTACTATATTTTTCTCTGGATTGTTAATGAGTTTTGTTTGTACCACCTCTCTGAAGTAGTCTATAATTTATTTTAATGTCTTGTGTCACTTTAAATAAATACATGGTGTTATACCTAATTTTATGGTGATTTTTTTTTTTTTTTTTTTTTGTATTGGGGCATGATCCAGGGGAGATTTCCGATTGGACCACATCTCCAGCCCTTGTAATTTATTTTAGGACATTTTGAGACAGGGTCTCACTAAGTTGCTTAGGGTCTCACTAATTTACTGAGGCTGGCCTTGAACTTGCAATCCTCCTGTCTCAGCCTCCCAATTCCTGGGATTGATTACAGGCATGTGCCACCACTCTGGTGATTTATATTATGCAATCCTGTGAACTTCAGAGCACAAGAGTTGAGGAGATCTTGGATCTATGTAGGTAAAGCCCATGATTGCATCTTGGTGTTCATTTTATCCCATGTCTCAGCAGCATTTTCCCTATTCATCATTTCCTTCTCCTGGAATGCCTTCTCCCCGCCATTATAGCCATGATACTTTTACTTTACTCCTTATACCTATTCCTTTGGGATTTTATCCAGTCCCACAGCTGGATGATAAGTATTTTGATACAGTCCAATTTTCTGTTAGCCAGAACTTTCCATGAACTCCAGAGGTAAATGCACAACTTATGTATACTGTATATATTTTTTAAAAGAGAGAGAGGGAGAGAGAGAGAGAGAGAGAGAGAGAGAGAGAGAGAGAGAGAGAGAGAGAGAGAGAGAGAGAGAGAGAGAACTTTTTAATGTTTTTAGTTTTTGGTGGACACAACATCTTTTTTTATTTTTATGTGATGCTGAGGATTGAACCCAGCGCCCTGAGCATACCAGGCAAACATGTTACCGCTTGAGCCACAACCCCAGCCCCTATATACTATATTTTTATATGGACATCTCTTAGGCATTACAAACATAATATGCATCAAACTGAGTCTGTAATCATTTCTGCTAAGGCCACACCTACAGATTTCCAGGCCCATGCAATAGCAGCTCTTCATCTGCTCTTCCCTTGTCTTCTAAAACTAACTCCCTGAAAAACAAGATATGAATATATAAATGAATTGAAAATATTGGTCACATATTCATTTTTTAAACTTTTAATTTTCAGTATGTTGCCTTTTTTTAGAGATCTTCCTTTTGACTTTCAAAAGTTTTTTCAAATGGGGAAGGAAGACATTTAACACATCTGGAATGTATGAATCATTGTGAATAACAGATTCCATTTATCCACATGATATTATGTTTATAATTTCTCTAAGATCATGCTTATATAATTCCTAATTATGGAATCTAAATTGTAGCAGAAAAAATCAAACTTAAAGTCCTCAATATGTATCAATTTTTGTATTCGCTATATATGAATAAAATAAGCATGTGCTATGTAGCATCCACAGAAAGATAATCATGAACTTTGGTTCTCTCAGTATATAACTCAGTTGAGTTTAACTATCTTTATCTCTGATAGAATATTTGTGAGATAATGAAAGTAATGCTGCTGTAGAATTTGAGATCTGATGCACACTTATTTAAATGGTTATAAATTATACAGTAACTGGAGATTCCTGAGAAAACTTACAATTGATTTTTCATTTATTTATGATATCATATCTGTATAAGAGAGTTATGAAATACATTTTCCAGTGTATTCATACCTGTTTTAATCTAAAAAAAAATAATATGCTCATCCCTCTAAGCAAGATTTTTCCCAGGGCAAGTGTATATACTTTAACTAATTCATAAATTAATTTCTCCATTTGAAAGCTTTTCTAATGTTTTATTCTAAAATATTATTTCTTGATAGTCACTTTTGAAATCATCATTTAAGTATTATAAAAATTTTCCCAGAAGTGACCAAACTATGTCATATGCTTGTATGAGTGTATCATAGCAAATTCCACTTTTATGTATAACTATAATATATCAATTTAAAAATATTAATACAAGGAAGACCAATAACCTAGAGAAATTGAATCAAGGGCGTGTGAGAAAGAGGGTAACACTAGGGATTAAAGTGGAACAAATTATGTCAAAATTAACCCTACAATTATGTATAACAATAAAGCAGTAATTATGTTTTTTTAAATCCATGTAATAGAAATAATTTTCTCAGTACTTCACATGATTGAATAATATTTCAAAACTCTATGTAATTTTTGTTATTATTCAGTAATGTCTCATATTTATCTAATTTTTGCAGAAAAGAAATATTACTATTTGTAAGTGTGCTTTATGTAAAAATGCCAGGAAAGGCATGAAATTGCAAAAGAGGTATGATTTTATGGGTAACTAAAACGAAACCTACTTTAGTACAGACTTTTTTTGATGACATACAAAATTTCTTCTTGTAGTATGTTTATCCAGCTTTGGAATGAAGCTTATCTTATCCTTGCAAAATTAGTTTATCAACTTTTACTTTTTAAATAATCCATGACATTAATTGTGCCTGGGTATTTTTGAACATTAATTCAAATTATCTGTTTGAGATTATTCAAGTTTTTCATTTGTTAATCAATTTAAATAGTTTGTGTTTTTTTCCTTAAGAGAATGAACATTTTCTACTTCTTCAAACACATTTGGATTTTGAAATTCATATTTCTTTGTCATATTTTAATTTGTTAGGGCTAATTATTTTTCCTTTTACATTTGTCATTTTTATTTGAAATCCCCCTTATTCCCTACTAATTCCTGTTAGAAATACACTTAAATTACTAATATGCTTCAAAATACCAGGTTTCAGTCTTATTAATCATTTTCGTTGCTATTCAGTTCATGCATACTTAGCAGTATCTTTATTATTGCATTTTCCAGCATCTTTTTCTTCACACTTTTTCTTTTGTAAACACCTACTTTGAACCTTATAGTTCATTGATATTTAATTGTTTTCTTTGTTAAAAAGTTATTTCCTCTGAGCTTTAGTTGTGTGTTTTAGCATTTTTTTAACGATATTTTACCCTCAGCTTGACAAATTAACTCACAAATTATTGCCTTAAAAGTACAAACATTTTCTTGGTGTTTCTGTAAATGAGAAATTCTTTGTGGTTTAGCTGGCTGTCAATGTCTCATGAGATTGATGTCAAGTTGTTTGACATGGCTGAAACCTTCTCTGTAGGCATTAATAGGAAGGATCTGCTTTGGAGCCTACTAATATAGTGGTCATCAGGATTCAACTCTTCATGGGATTTTCTATGTGGACCTTAGTTTTTTCTTATCTTACTCTCTGCAGTATAATTTATCACATGGCTGTCTGCTTCTGCTTCTGCTTCAGCAGACTAAGCAATCAAAAGAGGGCAAGTAAGATGGAAGACAACACCTTTTGAGATTAATGTCAGAAATAATATCACTTATGCAAAGTTTTATTCCATAAAAGTGACTCATTGGATCCAGCCCACACTTAAGAATAGGGCATATACTACAGTGTCATGAATACCAGGAAGCTGGGATCATGAATACCTTTTATTGAATCAAGGTACAGAATATGTCCTCTGTTGGAGTTCCAACATACATGTGTGTGTGTATATATATATACACACACACACACACACACACATATATGTATACATATATATATATATACACATATATATGTATATATACATATATAAAATTTCTAAAAAGTTCTAATTTGTTTACTATTTCTAATTTTTTTCTTTATAATCCATGAAATCCTGACCTTAAAATTGTTTATGATGGCTATTCTCCATTTCTTTGTTCCTCTCTCATTCAGCATATGTCTCCATATGGCAGTTATATCGATTAAGTACATTTTATACTATTTTAGTTGATAGATTTATATGATATTATAACCCTCCTTCTTTTAAGTGATAATAATAAATCTAAAGGACTGCAATAAAATTGAATAACTCTTTACAATCCCTAAACATTGAATACTTTAAAAAAGAACCCCTTAAAAATGCTTCAATGGTTTCAAATTGCCTTGTGTAATAGGGAATGATTTAAAGTTACTGGAGCACTATATTTCTTTTAAATGCTTTAGTTTAGAAGTGAATAAAAGGATGTTTGAAAATGTATTCATTATACAGCAAATATTACATAAATAATTTCAGTTGTGGTCCTGGAGCCTCAACAACAACAAAGAGTTTATTCAAAAATAAAGTTCACAAAATATTTTCTGCTAGTATTTGTACGTTATAGGATGAATGCAGTCCTATCTTGAAAACTTTTCTAGGGTTTCATATAATGAAGAAGATTTTCAAGTCATCCAGTACTAGAGAAAAAATACTTTTTAAACAATTTCTCCAAGTTTTCTTGAAAATGTGTTTGTATTATCCTGCTATTTAGAATGACAAGAAGTTGGATATGATTAACACTGTAATTTCTAGTGAAGACTTATAACATTAAAATCATTGAAAAATGCATGAAGTAATTTTTTTAAGTCAAGCAACAATAACAAAAAATTATCTTCAGTTGTGAAGTATCTTGAAGTTGATTCAATTTGAACTAAAAGCTACATTCTACCACATGGAATTTGTATTTAGAAACTATCCCTTTCAATTGGCTGAAGTTGGCAGGCCTAAGTGAAAATCTGTATCCAGAAACATCACTTTGAGGATTTTTGCTAATGCTCCCCACAGATTTAATTATAGTGGAGTTTCAATATCAACTTTGCATTTTTCTGCACATTACATTGTGCAACACAGCGTAAATTTTTCTTAAAAAGAGAAAAAAATCATTTGGGTTTTGAAAAATAAACCTGCAAGCTTTATCTATAATGTTCTCCTCTCCTGAAATGCTACAAAAAGGACTCATATGCAATTATAAGAAACAATACAGAGAGATCCTGTGTATCCTTTACCCAATGTCCCCAAAATTAAAATTTTTCAAAACTACAGGTCTCAATCACAATACCACAACCAGAATGTTGACTTGATAAAGTCAATATACAGAGAATTTCCTTTACAACAATTATCCCTTACATTGTCCTTTTATAGCCACACTGCTCTCCTATCACCCATTGATGACAACCTCTGGCAACTACTAACCTGTTTTGTTTTCTATGACTTTGTTATTTTGAGAATGTTATGAAAATACAATTGTACAGGGTCTAAATTTCGGTTTTATCTTTTTTTCACTCAGCATAATTTTCTGTATTCTATTATATATCTTGTATTCTATTCCTTTGTTCTGTTGAGAGGTATCCAATGGTGTGGATTGACCAGTCACTTTTTAAAGAACACTGAAGTGTTTTCCAGTTTGGGGCTACTATGAGTAAAGCTGTTACAAACATGTACAGGGTTTTGTGTGAACATAAATGTTCATCTCTCTATAACATGTTTTCCTTTCCCAATAGACATTTCATAATTTTTTAGTAAACATATTTTAATATTGTAGTCAAATTTATCTTGTTTTGTTGAACATATTTTTATGTAGTATCATCTTTAAGACCTCTTTGCCAACATATATCTATATACATTCTGAATATTTTCTCCTATTTTTTATTTTAAAATAAATATGTAGAATATCTATATTATTCTGAATGTTTTTTCCTAAAATTTTTCCCATAACATATAGTTTCACATTTTACATTTAAGCAAAAGACCATTCAAAGAAAACTTTGTGTAGAAAAGAAATTCACATCTTTTTTTTTTTTTGTGTGTGTGTGCTTGATCTGGTTCTTCACATGTATGTTCAGTAGGGGATCATTTGTTGAAAAGTTGTTAAAAATACTATCATTCTTCCATTGAAATATATTTGTTTACTACAAGTCCAATATATCATATTTGCATCAATCTCTTTCTGATTCCTATTTTATTTCATTGATCTATATGTTTATTTCTCTACCTATATATAATAACCATTAATATAACTTTATTATGAATATTAAAATTGAATAGATTACTTCTATTTTGTTTTGCTATTTTAAAAATGGTTTTAACTATTTATATTCACTATTATTTCCATATAAATTGTGGAATAATGCTTTATATGTACAAAACTTTTTTTCTAGAATAATTATAGGAATTGTGTTAAATGTGTATGTAAATTTTGGTAGAATTTATATCTCTACTATATTAAGCCTTCCAATCCAGGAACACATTACTCCTCTCTGGTCATTTATATATTTTATCTTATAATTCATAAACATTGTATGGTTTTCAGCATACAAGTACTATTTGTGTTTTCTTCAATTCATTAAATATATTTATTTATTTTTGAGTAACTATAATCTATATTTCTAATTCCATTGTTTATATATTCTTGGATAGTATAGAGATATATGATTGAATTTTTAGAGTATATCTTGAATCTTATGACCTGGCTCAACTCACTTTTCTGGGTGGTATTTGTCTCTTTCTTTCTTTTATCCTAGATTCTTTGGATATTTCTATATAGATGATCATGTTATTTATGAATAGTTTTCGTTTTTCCATGCTGATCTATAGACTTTACATTCCACTTCTCACATTATTCCACTGATGAGGACTTTCAATATTATTTTGATCACCAGGGTACAAGTTAAAAATCAGCCTTGTGGGGTTGGCATTTCCAATCTTTGGGGAAATTGTTCAGCCATACCACTGATATTTACTGTAGTTGTTTGTTTTGGGAGTTTTTTTTTTTTGATAGGTTCTATGTTCTAGTTGAAGAATATCTTCTCCATTCTTCTTTTTCCTGTTTTGTTATGAATGTGTATTTAGTCAAATTTTTAAATGTGTTTTCAACATTAATTGATAAGATCATGTGCATTTCTTCTTTATTATGCTAATATGTTGGGCTAATTTGATTAGTTATTGAATATTAAGCAATCCTTATATCCTTAGGATAAACCCCACTTGGCCCCACTTGGTAATGGTGTATACTTATTTTGATGTCATTTTGTTGTACTGATTAATGGTCTTTACTAAAATAATTTGTTAAGAACATTTTAATTGTATTCATAGGGATATTGGTGCATGGTTTTCTTCCATAGTACTATCTTTTTCTGGTTTTTGCATCAGAATAATAGAAAATTCATAAAATTTCATTGAGAAATTATCCTTCAACCCTTCCCCCTTTCTGGAAGAGATCACAGAGAATTGTTTTTTTAAAAAATTACACTTTAGTGAAACCATTTGGTCTTACAGACTTCCTTTTACCCCGGTTTTAAATTATAAATTCAATTTTTTTATTCGTTAAAGGGCTATACAAATTATTTATTCTGGGGCATGTATAACAGTGTTTGGTTCTTGAAGAATCAGTACTTTTCATCTAAGTTATCAAATGTATGTGTTTAGAATTAGTCATAGTGTTCTCTCTCATCTCATTGATATGTTTAGTGTCTGTAGTAATATTTTGTGTGTCATTGATACTTATAATTTCTGGACTTCTCTCTTTGTTCTTTATATTTGTGCTAGATGTCTGACAATTTTTAATTTTCTTTAAATGACCACTTTGATTTTCTGTATCATTTTTTTTGTTTTTAATTTATTCTGCTTGAACTTACCATCTGAGCTTTTTATTTTTCTTATTGAATTTTTTGAGTCTGTTTTTCCATTTGATTCCTCTTTATAGCCTTTCTTTTTCTGAACTATTGTATTTTTCTGCTAAGGCTTTTAAATTTTTGTGCTTTAATCATAGTAATAATTACCATTGAAACATTCTTATCATTACTACTTTAATATTATTATCATACCTAGGCATAGCAGTACATGCCTGTAATCCCAGTGGTTTGGAAAGCTAAGACAAGAAGATTCCAAGTTTGAGGCCAGCCTCAGCAACTTAACAAAAACTTCATCGACTTCATTATATCTTATTTCAACATTTACTAGAAGGGGGTGGGTGCTGGGGATGCAGTTCTGTGGTAAAATTCAATCCCCAATAGCCTACCCCCCAAAAATTATTGTGAGATAATTCTAAAGTCCCATCACTTTGATGTTGATATTTATTCTTTTTAAAAAATTTAGTTTGAAATCATCTTGGTCTTGACATGACAAATTATTTTCTATTGAAACACGTTTTCATATGATGTTCTGAGATTCTGATGGATCGCCCTGTACAGCACTGTTTTGGCATAGAACTTTAAGGAGATTAAACATTTTAACTTGGCCACCCAAACTATATGAAGGCATTTTCATCAAGTTAAAAGGACAGAAGATATTTTTCAGATTGTTATCATGATATATCATTTTAACACTTATGTATATGGGCCTTCATTTTTACTTTTGCTTCTAGTTATATAAAACTTTGTGTGACCAAAATTTGAAAATATTTTGGAGTTAAATTCTAGATAAATTTGGGAAGTTTCCAAGTTATGAGAATATTTATTAGAAGATAATGAATGAGATAATGTCTTAAAGAGTCAATTCAAGAAGCATGACATTTTAGTAGTATTATTTACAGAAAGAATGAGAGAAAAGATGGAAAGATAAAAAATTTAAAATGATAATACAAGAAATTTCCTTTAAGAAGAGGAGTTTGGAACTTCCAGATTGGTGGTGCCCACTGAAAATAGAAAACATTGAAAAATCATAATCCATTTCATGAATTCTTATCAAAAAATAAAGACACCAGAAATGACAAGGAAATTCTATGAGGGTTCAGAAAGGAGTTTAATTGGGGAACAAAAACAGAAATAGATGGTGACAAAGGAAGAAACTGTGAATTGTGTTAGTATTCCTTACACACAGGAAGCTCTAAAATAATGGAGCTTGTTTTGAACATGGTGAGAGACTATTTTCCACCTAGAATCTATACTCTGCCAAATTACCAAAATGTGTGAACACAGAGGTAAGAATTTTCACATGTAAATATTTAGAAAATTTACCTCTCATAAACAGCTCTTTAGGAAGACTATAGAGGATATGCACTGGCAAGCTACAGGAACATACAGAGAATGAAAATAATTTCTGATCCTGGAAATATTTGTTCCTCACAGATATGATGAAGAGAAATTGCAGGAAGACAACTTTGCATAAGAATTAGGAAGTGACTAGCCTAAAGGACACAACATTCCGATTGTAAATATTTCAAAAATAAAAACTGCAGGTGCATCCTACAATTTGGTAGACTGGAGGATCTCAGTATCAAAAAGCTAGAATACATCTGGTACACCACAGTCCCAGAGCCCTGGAAAGTGTTGGACCTGCTAGAAAAGATCTCTGTTATTTAGTATTATGGAAAATACTGAATAAATGAGTAATCTGCAATTCCTAATTTCAGAGCTTCTGTAATATAATTGTTAGATAAAAGACTAAAATTTAATTCCTGTGCTAATATCATGAATTTGTAAATTAATTATCATACTTTCATTTTGACATTGAATAAAGAAACATATTTATGAAAAACATTGAGGGACATAATTATCTAGTCTAAATGTGAAAGGAAATCACACTGAGTTTTTATCACTACTGATAACTTATTATTTTAACCTGTCAATATTTAAAGAAAAGTTGAAATAACTTTCTATATTATAATATGTTGTTAAAACAGGACCAATTATAAATCTGCGTAACAACTTATTTTGACCTTATAATATTAACAATAGATAGTTTTGTACTAGAAATCCCACAAAATGTGAATTGTAATGGTTAAATCCATGTATCAACATGACTGACCAAGGTGTCCATATGCATAATCAACAGTATTTGGGGTATTTTTAAGGGTGTTTTTGTGTGCGATGCACATCTCAATCAGTGGCCTTGGAGTCAAACAGATTGCCTTCAGAATGTGGGTAGGCCTTGTAGAATTTGCTGATGGCCTAGATAAAAGGAAAGTCTAACCTCCTTGGCAAGACGAAACTGTGCCCAGCACACTGATGAAAATGTCAGCTACATCACTGGCTCTTCCTGTGTCCTGCACCTAACTGCCTTTAGACCCAAAGAGGGATTCATCCCCCTGTCCTGCTGGCCTTTCCCATCTGACTTTTGGACTTACCATGCCTCCACTATCCCTCAAGCTGATTCCTTGAAGAAATTTTTTTCTGTATACATACACTCATCCTAGCCATCCTATTGGTTCTATTTCTCTGGGAATCCAGACTAATAATTGAACTAACTAATCATTTTTCTTTAAGAAAAAACAACAACTATATAGTAGAGTTTTAAAAACATTCCTGTACCACAGATGAAGAAACTCAGGTTTAGACAGCTCACCTACTTTACCCAGTATTAGGCCTCTAGTAGCAGAACAACATTCCAAAGCTCAAGCTGTATTGACTCCAAAACTCATCATGTACTTTAACAGTTGATACTTAAGTGAAGTAGTTCATTTGTGGAATTCAAAATCTAGCAATTTTGGACATTGGTACAAGTATTATAAAGGTTCTGCTCTTATGACCTAATTACCTCTAAAGGCCCACTTCTTAATAACACTGCATTAAGGATTCTGTTTCAGAATGAGTTTTAGGGGATTCAACCTTCAGGCAATAGCATGCCAGGAGAAGCTAGCTAAGAAGCCGTCCAGTTCTAACCCGTATCCATATGCTAGGTCCCTCTCTATCTGGGCCTGACCTCCACTGTTCTCAAAGTTGCCACAGAAAACCTGCCTCTGAGCCCTGTCAATCTCACCTTGTTTCTTGTTATATACTGATGTTTTCCTCTAAATCACAAATTATTGTGCCCCGAGAATTATTATGTTAGGACAATATGTAAATTTACATGGGCCATAAAAATACTAGAAGTATAGCACTAGAAGAACATAAGACATAACTCTTTATATGAGGTATAAGCACATATAGATTTAATGTTCTTATATCTAAGCATACCATTTTTTTCATTTAAATTTAATAATATATAGAAAAGGTAAAATATAAACAGCATTGCATAATATTAAGATTTTAAAATTCTTAAATTATTGAATTAATTAGTGATTTGTAAAGTTTTGAAAAACAGAAAGGAAAAAAGAAAAAAATGCAAAAAAATCCATTATCACATGTTTCAAAGAAGCCAATATTAATATTTCTTGTTTAATTATGCTTTTAACATAAATATATATTTAATATGTAATATTTAATATTCAGGATTTTAAACTAGGAGAAAACTTCATACTTCTAATATCTTACACTCTCATATATTCTTCAAAATCAAGATTATGTTTTTATAATGTCCATGTATTATCTATACCATGATTCATTTAAATCTGCCATTTTTTGGACAGTTGATATCTATATTTTTTGTGTTGTAAATAAGAGTTTTGTGAACATTTTGGCAAATATTTTTAATAATATTTGTGATCTATTTGATTATTTTCTCATTATTATATAAATTCCTATAGGTGAACTCACTGATCAAATATTGTTTGATATAAATAACATATAATTGATAGTTACATACGAAATTCCTCTTACTTAGTTCTTTCTAAATCTGTGTATGTTAAATATTATTAATAAATAATTATAAATGGTTTAACATTTTGCTTTATAATCAATTTAAAACAATGCTCCCTATCAACAGATATTTCTCTTTACATACACAAAAGTTTTTATTTTTGATTGGTTTAATGTCAGATGGAAATTAAGAGATTAATTTTAATTCCTGAGCCAATTTTGTAGGAAAATTACAATGCTCTGATAAACCAAGATTAGAATAAAATCTTAAGTACAGCTTTGCAAATTGTTGATCAATTACTGCAGTTTCAATTTTTCACATGGAAAGAAGTAACCTAAACCTATCTAATTTCAAAATGCTAAAGCAGAATACTATGAAACCAAAGCAGCTTTTGTGTAATGATGAAAGCTTTAAAACTCCTTCCTTAATTGTGATAATTTGGAACAAATTAGAGAGTCTTGCAGTGAGCAATGGTCTAGTCACAATGCTCTTAAGCACCCTAAGTCTAAATTCATGGAAACTTGCTGAGCAGGACTCTCAAATATGAGATAGTTTAGCTAACAAAATGTCAGCCTAAAATGAATACTTTTATTTTCCTAATTCTTTAAGGACAGTTATTTTTACTCTTTTGAATATTATAATTGGAATTTTTTCAGGCTTTTAAAACAGTTTGTATCTTTTAAAAGTTTATTGTACATTTCAGGAAAAATAAAAACACAAAGAAAGAACAAAGTCATCCAGTCACAAGCAGCTTAGTTGAACATGTCCCCCTATGTTGTGTGTGTATATACACAATATCCCATTTTTGTGTGATTGAGATCTTGGTGTGTATCATGCTTTTTCCACACATCATGAATATTCACCAATTCAAAATCCCAAAGCTACATGAGTATTTTTTGATAACCAAGAATACACTACACCAACTCAATCTGTTATCCTTTCTTTTGGACAAAAATTTCACTGAAGACAGAAATGGCAACAGGCCTCTAGATAGACATATTGACAGAGTTATAACTAAAATAATGCATTCCCTTAATACTCAATTTAAAATGAGACAGCAACAGAATACACCAAGCTTGTTTCTTTATCAGATTTCCACTACTAAAATATTAGCAAGAATGCATGTTCCCAGTGAATTAAAGTATCCCTATAGTACAGCCAGAAGATGCACATACACCAGTGGCTTACATCAAAATATAAATCTTTGAGCACTTGCTCCCATCTTCCCTGTGTGTTTCCCTGTGCCCCTCTGTTGCCAGCCTAATGCAGAAGTCCTGATACACAATCCCCAGAGATAAAGCAATTCCATGTCCAAGATGCATCTTTTCTAGCAGTTATAACAAAAAGATACTTACAAATTGGCTATTTCACTAGCACTACTTTTTATGATTCACTGTCACCTCAGGACATCTAGAAAGCTTAGATGTTGTGAAATAAACTATAAACTTTGTGCAAAATAAACACAATCTACCAAAAATGCACATATAGATCTATGGTTATAATCTAAAACATAACCTATACACTGACATTATGGTAAAACTATGAAATTAACATCATTTCTCTAACAACTTTCTGCATTAATATGTTCAGCCTATCTAATTGTGGAATACTGGTGCATGGAGTTCCCTTGGTACTATTTCTTGTTCTAAATAATGATAGACATTTGATGGTAGTAACTCACAAGAGTTAAATAAAGGGTGAAGGATTCCAAAGGAAAGCTTAGCAAGTGCCATTCCCACCACAAATGAAAATCTAATAGGAGGAGATAACTCACAGAAAGTGCTTGCCTGACAGACAGGATAAGGTTTTGTTAAAAAGTGTACATTCCAAAAGAGATCTGCTTCACAAGCACAAGTGTTTGTAAAGTTACTCAGGTAACATATATTATAGTTAATTTTTTCTATGACCTAATTAACTTTTTTAAGAGAGAGAGAGAGAGAGAGAGAGAGAGAGAGAGAGAAAGAGAGAGAGAGAATTTTTTAACATTTATTTTTTAGTTTTCGGTAGACACAATATCTTTACTCTATTTTTTTATGTGGTGCTAAGGATCTAACCCAACGCCCTGCGCATGCCAGGGGAGTACACTACCGATTGAGCCACATCACCAGCCTGACCTAACTAATTTTTAAGAGTTATTCATTATGTTGTAGGCAACTGAATACAATTTACTCGTTCAACACATTTATAATTTGTCTATTATTGACCAATCATAAAAATAAAAAGCTTCCTGAAAAACAAAACAAACAAACAGAACAATAACAAAAACAGAACAAACTTTAAAGCTATATGAGGAAATGGAGCCAGTTAGTCTCATTACCATGAATATAACAGGTACTGTAGTGCCAAGGATGATGTTTGATAGGCTGGGTATACCACATGCATCTCAACTTAGGATATTTTCAACTCAAATGTGTTTATCATGATATAACCTCAATGTGAATCAAAGATTATACATTTGTGTTATATAATACTACATAGCATTTTGAGTTTTTGAATTATATTTTTATTCCTAAAGGGGAAATCTCGAAATTGAACATTGTGTAACTCCTGTAACATAAAGCTAAATTTAATTGTAAATATATCTTATTTCTAAATATTTTCAAATAAAGTCCATATTTCCCCAATTTTTAAAATATCTACACATAATAATAATAATAATAATAATAATAATAATAATAATTGGCTTTGATTTACAAAATAAAAAAGCAAACTAGCTAGATAAAAATTTTATTCATCATATGATTTTTTAATATGACCTCATACTGTGAGTAAAATTGCCTTAGAATCATAAGTTTAAAAGTAAATTGTTGGACATCAAAATTGTTTCTTTTAGATTAAATTCATTGTTTTTTTCCCAAATTAATTGATTTTGTTTTTTTTTGAAAATATGAAAAATAAGCGTGTATACATTTCATGGAACCATCACACTGATTACTACTTAATGCATACTGATTTATACTTAATATGATTTTAATGTAATAGGTATTTTCATGTGTAAATATTTAGCATTTGGGGGACTATCCACATTAGGTTTTAAGATATACCTTGCCACTCAATCGTAAAAGAAACAAAACATGTAAACATTTATTAATAATAGGACACCAGGTTTTGAATCTAGAACTGTCCCTCTCTCTGTGCCACCCCCACTTCTCTCCCTCCCTCACACACACATGCACACAGGTCTTAGGAAACAACTATCAAGAGTTTTGGAGGTTCTGAGATTTTTTTTTTCCTTTATGCATTCTGACAAGTGCGCTTGCTGCATTTCATAGATGCTGTCAGAAACTGTGTTCTTTTTTTGAGAATATAAAAGATAAGCATTTGTACATTTAAGGGCAGTGTGGGTTTAAGGGCAGTGGCATGGCAGGGAGTATCAACTTCATGTTTGCATCTGTTCTTCTTTTCCTCCAATTCCCATGGTGGGAGATGCAGAGAAAGTTTCAGGTGGATACTGCACACAAAGGGCATTTGTGTCACAGGTAAGGAATGCTTAACATGGAAAACACCATGACTCTTAACAGAGTCATCATCTCTGTTCAGTCTTTACAGTAAGGGGATGTATATCTTTTTTTTCTTTTTTTTTATTGGTTGTTCACAACGTTACAAAGCTCTTGACATATCATATTTCATACATTAGAATCAAGTGGGTTATGAACTCCCAATTTTACCCCAAATGCAGATTGCAGAATCATGTCGGCTACACATCCACAATTTTACATAATGCCCTATTAGTAATTGTTGTATTATGCTACCTTTCCTATCCCCTACTATCCCCCCTCCCCTCCCCTCCCATCTTCTCTCTCTACCCCATCTACTGTAATTCATTTCTCTCCTTGCTTATTTTCCCATTCCCCTCACAACCTCTTATATGTAATTTTGTATAGCAATGAGGGTCTCCCTTCATTTCCATGCAATTTCCCTTTTCTCTCCCTTTCCCTCCCATCTCATGGCTCTGTTTAAAGTTAATCTTTTCTTCCTGCTCTTCCTCCCTACTCTGTTCATAGTTGCTCTCATTATATCAAAGAAGATATTTGGTATTTGTTTTTTAGGGATTGGCTAGATTCACTAAGCATAATCTGCTCTAGTGCCATCCATTTCCCTGCAAATTCCATGATTTTGTCATTTTTTAGTGCTGCATAATATTCCATGGTATATAAATGCCACATTTTTTTATCCATTCATCTACTGAAGGGCATCTGGGTTGGTTCCACAGTCTAGCTATTGTGAATTGTGCTGCTATGAACATCAATGTGGCAGTATCCCTGTAGCATGCTCTTTTAAGGTCTTCAGGGAATAGTCCGAGAAGGGCAATAACAGGGTCGCATTGTGGTTCCATTCCCAGCTTTCCCAGGAATCTCCAAACTGCTTTCTAAATTGGCCGCACCAATTTGCAGTCCCACCAGCAATGTACAAGTGTACCCTTTTCTCCACATCCTCGCCAGCACTTGTTGTTGTTTGACTTCATAGTGGCTGCCAATCTTATTGGAGTGAGATGGTATCTTAGGGTGGTTTTCATTTGCATTTCTCTGACTGCTAGAGATGGTGAGCATTTTTTTCATGTACTTGTTGATTGATTGTATATCCTCCTCTGAGAAGTGTCTGTTCAGGTCCTTGGCCCATTTGTTGATTGGGTTATTTGTTATCTTATTGTCTAATTTTTTGAGTTCTTTGTATACTCTGGATATTAGGGCTCTATCTGAAGTGTGAGGAGTAAAAATTTGTTCCCAGGATGTAGGCTCCCTATTTACCTCTCTTATTGTTTCTCTTGCTGAGAAAGAACTTTTTAGTTTAAGTAAGTCCCATTTGTTGATTCTTGTTATTAACTCTTGTGCTATGGGTGTCCTATTAAGGAATTTGGAGCCCGACCCCACAATATGTAGATCGGAGCCAACTTTTTCTTCTATCAGACGCAGAGTCTCTGATTTGATATCAAGCTCCTTGATCCATTTTGAGTTAACTTTTGTGCATGGCGAGAGAAAGGGATTCAGTTTCATTTTGTTGCATATGGATTTCCAGTTTTTCCAACACCATTTGTTGAAGATGCTATCCTTCCTCCATTGCATGCTTTTAGCCCCTTTATCAAATATAAGATAGTTGTAACTTTGTGGATTAGTCTCTGTGTCCTCTATTCTATACCATTGGTCCACCCGCCTGTTTTGGTACCAGTACCATGCTGTTTTTGTCACTATTGCTCTGTAATATAGTTTGAAATCTGGTATCATTATACTGCCTGATTCACACTTCCTGTTTAGAATTGCTTTTGCTATTCTGGGTCTTTTATTTTTTCCATATGAATTTCATGATTGCTTTATCTATTTCTACAAGAAATGCCATTGGGATTTTGATTGGCATTGCATTAAACCTATAGAGAACTTTTGGTAATATCGCCATTTTGATGATGTTAGTTCTGCCTATCCATGAACAGGGTATATTTTTCCATCTTCTAAGATCTTCTTCTACTTCTATCTTTAGGGTTCTGTAGTTTTCATTGTATAAATCTTTCACCTCTTTTGTTAGGTTGATTCCCAAGTGTTTTTTTTTTTTTTTTTGAGGATATTGTGAATGGAGTGTTTTTCCTCATTTCCGTTTCAGAAGTTTTGTTGCTGATATACAGAAATGCCTTTGATTTATGCGTGTTGATTTTATATCCTGCCACTTTGCTGAATTCATTTATTAGTTCTAGTAGTTTCTTTGTAGACCCTTTTGGGTCTTCTAGGTATAGAATCATGTCATCTGCAAATAGTGATAATTTAAGTTCTTCTTTTCCTATTTTTATGCCTTTAATTTCTTTCGTCTGTCTAATTGCTCTGGCCAGTGTTTCGAGAACTATATTGAATAGAAGTGGTGATAGGGGGCATCCCTGTCTTGTTCCAGATTTTAGAGGGAATGCCTTCAATTTTTCTCCACTCAGAATGATGCTAGCCTGAGGCTTAGCATAGATAGCTTTTACAATGTCAAGGTAAGTTCCTGTTATCCCTAGTTTTTCTAATGTTTTGAACATAAAGGGATGCTGTACTTTGTCGAATGCTTTTTCTGTGTCTATCGAGATGATCATATGGTTCTTATCTTTAAGTCTATTGATGTGGTGAATAACATTTATTGATTTCTGTATATTGAACCATCCTTGCATCCCAGGGATGAATCCTACTTGATCATGATGCACAATTTTTTTGATGTGTTTTTGTATTCGATTCGCCAGAATTTTATTGAGGATTTTTGCATCTAGGTTCATCAGAGATATTGGTCTGTAGTTTTCTTTCTTTGAGGTGTCTTTGTCTGGTTTTGGAATCAGGGTGATGTTGGCCTCATAGAATGAATTTGGAAGAGCTCCCTCTTTTTCTATTTCCTGAAATAACTTGAAAAGTATTGATATTAATTCTTCTTTAAATATTTTGTAAAACTCCGCTGTATACCCATCCGGTCCTGGGCTTTTCTTGGTTGGTAGTCTTTTGATAGCTTCTTCAATTTCATCCATTGATATTGGTCTGTTCAAATTGTGTGTATCCTCCTGACTCAGTCTGGGCAAATCATATGACTTAAGAAATATATCGATGTTCACTATCTTCTATTATTGGAATATAGGTTTTCAAAATAATTTCTAATTGTCTTCTGTATTTCTGTAGCATCTGTTGTGATATTGTCTTTTTCATCCCGTATGTTAGTAATTTCAGTTCTCTCTCTTCTTCTCTTCGTTAGCATGGCTAAAGATCTGTTGATCTTACTTATTTTTTCGAAGAACCAACTTTTAGTTTTGTTAATTTTTTAAATAGTTTCTTTTGTTTCAATTTCATTGATTTCCACTCTGATTTTAATTATTTCTTGCCTTCTGCTACATTTGCTCTTGTTTTGCTCTTCCTTTTCTAGGGCTTTGAGATGAAGTGTGAGCTCATTTATTGAATGTTAATGGCTTAAACTCTCCAATAAAGCGACATAGGCTGGTATCATGGATTAAAAAAAACAAATCCAACAATATGCTGCCTCCAGGAGACACATCTGATTGGAAAAGACATACACAGGCTCAAGGTAAAAGGTTGGGAAAAAATATACCACGCACACAGTCCTCGTAAGCAAGTAGGGGTGGCCATCCTCATATCTAATAAAATCGACTTCAAGACTAAATTAATCAAAAGGGATAAGGAAGGACATTATATACTGTTAAAAGGAACCATTCACCAACAAGACATAACAATTATCAATATTTATTCACCAAATAATGGTACTGAGACATTCATAAAACAAATTCTCCTCAAGTTCAAGAATCAAATAGACCACAACACAATAATTATGGGTGACTTCAACACACCTCTCTCACCATTGGACAGATCCTCCAAACAAAAGTTGAATAAAGAAACTATAGAACTCAATACCACAATCAATAACCTAGACTTAACTGACATATATAGAATATATCAACCATCATCAAGTGGATATACTTTTTTCTCAGCAGCACATGGATCCTTCTCAAAAATAGACCATATATTATGCCATAGGGCAACCCTCAGTAAATATAAAGAGGTGGAGATAATACCATGCATTTTATCTGATCATAATGGAATGAAACTGGAAATCAATGATAAAAGAAGGAAGGAAAAATCCTACATCACATGGAAAATGAACAATATGTTACTGAATGATCAATGGGTTACAGAAGACATAAAGGAGGAAATCAAAAAATTCTTATAGATAAATGAAAATACAGACACAACATATTGGAATCTATGGGACACAATGAAAGCAGTTTTAAGAGGGAAATTCATCGCCTGGTAGTCATTCCTCAAAAAAAAATAAAAAAACAACAAATAAATGTATATCTTTATTTTTCAGGTTAAGAAACACATCTGCCTTCCTCCCCAGAAGGATACTCTATATCCAACTTACAAGGTTTTCAACTATACAAATGGTGGAACATGTACTCTTGAAGGAAGCTTTCAATACTTCATCATAAAATGAGTAGATATGAAAAAAGCTCATTATGGACTTTCTGCCATAATCACATACAATAATTACAGACACTAAAAGGCATATTGGGGCTTTCAGAATCCACAAACCATTCAAAATTTGAGCATTAATAATTTATTTTCAGTAAATAGATCCCAGGAAACATTTAATTAGTTAAACTAAGTAAAAGAATCAGAATTATGCAGTCTTTACCAACCAAGGCCTTAAATATTCATTTTAGCTATAAATTCAATTTGAATGTTGTCATCCTTTCAAATAAAACACTAAACTCTGTAGTTACTGTCTGCTAATAGTAAATGTCTTTTGTCTTCACAATCTCATCATCAGTTACCTCCGTTAATGTCTACCTCTGCATTCTGTGATTCTGCAGATTTAAAACCACAGACCTCCAACAGGCCAAGTGGCTTAGAATAATAGCTGACATAGAACAAGCTGTGTTTACATATTTGTTGTGCAAATAAAAATAAAAAGACCTCTGGGAGAGGTGATGGTCCATAAAATGTTGTTGAATTACTTCAAATCTTTTCTTAAATCTAAAGTTGTAATAGGCAATTCACTATTATTTTCAGTGTTGATTTTATTTTGGTCTTTAGTTAATGATCTCAAAATATGAGTTTCTACCTGGCATACTGTACAAGATTTGATGACTAAAAAAGATGAGAATTTTGAAACAGATATATTATGTAGAACCTTCTAAACCATCATCTGAAATTATTCTCAAATAGCTTTCACCAATTCATCCTTTAATGCATTGGTGAGGAGAGCACACCTTTCTTCTAGAGCTCATTCTCTGTGGCCAAGAGATAGTGGTAGGAATGGTAACATAAAAATGGATCACCTGATGCCAGCACAAATAGCAGGGTCACAAAAGAAGCAGAGGACAAATCACAATTACCTGAAAGAAAGAGTGTGTGTGTTATGAGGTGTCAACAAAAAGCTGATGTGCATTTGGGTTATGGGAACCTTAATTTAATCAATGCATTAATCTCCTGATGGTGATTAACTGGGTGGTAACTGCAGTCAGGTAGGAGGCTGGGGGTTGTGGTTGGTGGATGTGGTTTACTGGGGGAATTCCTTCAAGATTTATAATTTGTCCCTGGTGAGTTAAACTCTCTCTCACTCTCTAGTTGTTTTCTCTCTCTCTCTCTCTCTCTCTCTCTCTCTCTCTCTCTCTCTTTCTTTCTCTCTCTCTCCTCTCTCCTTCCTGAGCCACTTTCCTCCACCATAATCTTCCACCATGATGTTCTGCCTTGCCTCAGACCCAGAACAAATGTAGTTGAACATCTTTGGACAGAAGACTCTGAAATTGTAATCCTCAAAATAAACCTCCTCTAATTGTTCTTGTCATGTCTCTTGGTCATGGCAGAGAAAAAGTTGACTAAAACAGTGCACTAACAGAAATATAACATAGGAATAGAATGACAACTGGAGTGTTTTCCCTTCAAAGTTACCTGGAGGTGGATCCTTAGAAATTAAACAGATAATCAGTTTATTAAGGCGCTGCTTGACATATATTTGTAAAAACACCCATTTTGGGTCACCATGTTGTGAAATAAATGTCTCTTAACTAATTTTCTGCAATCACATTCACAAAATCAAAGCACTCTAAGGAGGAGAATAGATCATGCAGAGAAATGCCCTTATACAATGGTATACCATCAACTTTCCTGGAATCTTTCCCCAGGAAAATATAAATCCAGGTATCAAAATAAAAATTCACTGGGAAGATGGTTATGTCTAGGTAACCTAGGAGTTACACGTTGCAGCTATTATACAGTTTATTTACCAAATTAATGATCATACAATTAGAGAACAGTTAGCACAACATAAAATCTGAATATTACATAGTATTGAGAAACAATGATTTTCAATCAATCAGATGGCATTGCTGAATACCCAAAAATTCAACTGAGACCCCAGAATACATTAACACAGAAGGCCACTCTGTCCCTGAAGTAGAGGCTACTTAAGAACTGAACAAAGAGCATTTCAAAGTGAGACTTAAGGGGGAGGGGGAGAAGCTGATTCACCAATGATTTTACTACCAAAAGGAATCATAGAAAAACAATCAACTATCAGCCACCTCAGCATATTCTAAGGCAATTGACAAACTCTGGACTTTGAACAATCTAATGTCAAAGGAGTGCAATGTGGTCCAGAGCAATGATTAAAAAACATAATTAAAATTAAACCCAAAATGAAAGATACACTGAAATTATCAGAGCAGTGATATAAAGTAGTGATTGTAAACAACATTTTAAAATAAATAAAATGATGGAATGGAGAAAAGTTGGTCAATGGGTACTAAGTTACAATTGGAAGGGAGTAAGAAATCCTGTCATGCTTCTGCACATAGGGTGAATATAGGTGGCAGGTGTTCACTGTCCATTTCATAAAACTAGAAGAAAGACTTTAATGTTGTGCCATAAAGAAGTGATGAATGGCCATGTAAGGTGGGGCATACATGTAATTCCAGTGACTGGGAGGCTGAGACAGGAGAATCACAAGTTCAAGGCCAGCCTCAGCAACTTAGGGAGACCCTGTCTCAAAATAAAAAAGGAGGAGGGATGTAGCTCATGACAAAACATCCCTGGGTTAAATCTCCAGTACAAAAAAAAGGCACAAAAAACAGTCATCAATGTTTGAGGAGATAAATATATTTACCTATCTTTTGAACGTAAATTATATTTAAAAAATGTTTCAAATAAACATTTTTTGCTAAGATAAACAATATCATAGCTAAAGTTCACTAGAAAACTTTCACTACTTCAAGAAATGTTAAAGGAACTTCTTTAGGATGCAGAAACGTGAAACAGAAAGAAACTTAGCTGTATATTAAGCAATGGAAAACATGAGAAATGGTAAATATATGCATAAATATAAAAGGAGTTTTACTCTAATTTTTTATATTTCAAATATACAATTGTCTAAAAGTATAAATATTAACTGGATTGTGAAGCATATGCCATATGTAGAAATAAATTGTATAGCAATTGTATGAAGAGGGGAAGGGTTAATAGGAAAATTAGAGCTTTGTGCTCTTACATTACATGTGAGGTGGTATAGTATATAATTTTTGGTACAAGAACTGAATCTATCAAGCATAGTTAAATCTACTGACCAGCTAAATTAAGATTAATAAATAAAACAAAAATGTATACATAAGATGAAAAGTTAATTTGAAATAAAATATTTCTAGCAGTAAGCAGGACAATAGGGCGTAAGGAGTAAAAGTCAGAGGGAACAAATAAAAATTAAATTGTGGGATGAAATAATCATAATAATGTTAATAATATGTCAGATTTAAATAAACTGAAAATCATTAGAGTGAGAAAAGAGATACTGCATTTATACATTTCACCATGAAGAAAGTGACACAGTATTTTATAGATCTCCTTTAATTATGGAGCAAATACTTCCCATATCTGGCATTCTGTTTTTGAAATCTTTATCAGATTCCATAAAAGCAGTCACTTTTGAGTGTGACCTAGAAACAATAAAAAGGGTGGAGGTGTGTATCTGTAAGAAAGTCAGGCTGTGGTGCAAGTCATTCTTCTAATTGTACCTTACAGTATACCATACTTCTTATAATAGGAGGATTTTTTTTGTTTGTTTGTTTTGTTTTGTTTTGTTTTTTTAGCAAATACAGATGTTGTGTTGAGCTCTGGCAGACCCCAACAGGATAATTACAGTAAAAGTTCTGCAATTTAGGGTAATGCCAGAACCTCTTCGTCTAATAATTGGCATCAATTTGAAAAGTAGCTCCTGTAACAACTTTTTTTTTAATCCATAACAAAGTAACTGGTGCTTGACTTGCCCACCTACTTATGACATCTATGGAACTGGATGAAAACTGTAGTATAACTGTTTTCAGGCACTCTAAAAGAACTGTGAAAAATGTTGATCTGTAGGAAAAGAAATAAAAATAAGTCATGCAAACACCTCAGCCTTACATTTAGGAATGTTTTCCTATTATGCCAAAGAAAGCTGAAACATAAGTAGAGCATGGTATTGCATAGCTGAGAGCAAAGATGCTTGAGTTGTGCACTTCTGAAGCTACAGTGTTCTGTTGAGCAGGGAGAAGTTAAATGAAAGCTGTACAGATGAGAGATGAGTGGGCAGAGACGCAATAGGTATAAGCATAGTGTTATGGTCAAACTTTAAAATGTTTTTAAACATATACATAATCACTAATGAGCAAATATAAGCAAAAATCAATCAACCCAACAATGAGATAAGAGAGCAAATCCAGGTAGTAAAAGATTATTTCAAGAGAGAGATAGAGAATTTGAAGAAAATCAGAAATTCTTGAAATGAAGGACACAATAAATCAAATTAAAAAACTGAATAGAAAGCATAACAAACAGACTAGATCTCTTGGAAGACAGAATGTCAAATAATGAAGACAAAGTATCCAATCTGGAAAATAAAGTTGATCACACAGTGAAGAAATTTAGAAAACATGAACAGAACATCCAATAACTATGGGACAACATCAAAAGACCTAATTTAAGAGTTATTGGGATAGAGGAAGGCACAGAGTTTTAAACCAAAGTAATGTACAATTTCTTCAATGAGATAATATCAGAAAAATTTCCAAAACATGAAGAATGAATTGGAAAACCAAATACAAGAGGCTTATAGGACACTAAATGTGCAAAATTACAACAGATCTACACCAAGGCATATTATAATAAAAATGCCTAACATACAGAATAAGGAGAGAATCTTAAAAGGTACAAGAGATAGAAATCAGATCACAAATAGGGGGAGACCAATTCATATCTCAGCAGATTTTTCAACCCAGACCCTCAAAGCCAGGACATAGTGGAACAACATATACCAAACTCTGAAAGAAAAATGGATGCCAAACAAGAATCTTATATATAGCAAAACTAAGCTTTAGATTTGATGATGAAATAAGAACCTTCCATGATAACAAAAGTTAAAAGGATTTACCACTAAAAAGCCTGCACTACAGCACATCCTTAACAAAATATTCAAGAAGAGAAAATGAAAAACAATGATGAAAATCAGCAGAGAGAGGGCTTACACTAAAGGGAAATCTAATCAGAGGAGAAACTAAGTCACATTAAATAGCAAAAATAAACAAAAATATAGCTGGGAATATAAATCATGTCAAAATAATAACCCTAAAGGTTAATGGCCTAAATTCACCAACCAAAAGACATAGACTAGCAGATTGGATAAAAAAAGAAAAAGAAAAGAAAACAACTAACAATATGCTTCCTCCAAGAGATTCATCTCATGGAAAAAATTCTCAATAAAATTCGGATAAAAAAATATAAAAACATATCAAAAAGATAGTGTATCACAATCAAGTGGGGTTCATACCAGGGATGCAAGGTTGGTTCAACATAGGAAATGAATAAATGCAATTCATCACATCAACAGAATTAAAGATAAGAATCATATGATCATCTCAATAGATGCAGAAAAAGCATTTGACAAAATAAAGCACCCTTTTATGTTCAAACATTAGAAAAACTAGGGATAACAGGAACATATCTCAACATCATAAACGCTATCTATGCTAATCCCCAGGCCAACATCATTCTAAGTGGAGAAAAATTGAAGGCACTCCATCTATAAACTAGAACAAGACAGGGATGCCCTCTTTCATTACTTCTATTTAACATAGTTCTTGAAACACTGACCAGAGTAATTAGACAGACTAAAAAAATCAAATGGATACACATAGGAAAAGAAGAACTCAAATTGGCACTATTTTCTGATGATATAATTTCTATACCTAGAAAATTCAAAAAGTTCCACCAGAAAACTTCTAGAACTAGCAAATGAATTCAGCAAAGTAGCAGGATATAAAATCATCACCCTTAAATCAAAGGCATTTCTGTATATCAGGGACAAATCCTCAGAAAGTAAAATGAGGAAAATTACCCTATTTACAATAACCTCAAAAAAAAATAAAATACTTGGGAATCAACTTAACAAAAGAGGTAAAAGATCTATATAATGAAAATTCCAGAACCCTAAAAATGGAAGTCAAAGAAGACCTTAGAAGATGGAAATATCTACCTTGCTCTAGGACAGGCAGAATTATATTATCAAAATGACACACTTACAAAATAACTATACAGATTTAATGCTATTCGGATAAAAAAATCCCAATGGAATTCCTCATAGAAATAGAAAAAGCAATCATGAAATTCATCTGAAAAATTAAGAGACCCAAAATAGCTAAAGCAATCCTTAGCAGGAAAAGTGAAGCAGGTGGCATCACTATACCAGAACTTAAACTATACTACAGAGCAATAGTAATAAAAACAGCATGATATTAGCACCAAAACAGAATGGTAGACCTATTGTATAGAATAGAGTACACAGAGACTCACCCACAAAATTACAATTATCTTATATTAGACAAAGTTTCAAAATACATGCAGTGGAAAAAAGATAGCCTCTTCAACAAATGGTGCTGGGAAAACTGGAAATCCATATGAAACAAAATGAAATTAAACCCCTATCTCTCACCATGCACAAAACTCAACTCAAAATGGATCAAGGATTTAGGAATACAACTAGAGACCCTGCATCTAATAGAAAAAAAAAGTAGGCCCTAATTTTATGGGATTAGGCCCCAACTTCCTTATTAAGACTCCTCTGGCACAAGAATTAAAATCAAGAATCAATAAATGGATGGACCCAAAGTAAAAAGTTTCTTCTCCTCAAAAGAAACAATCTGTGGGTAAATAGCCTACAATTTGGGAGCAAATATTGAGAGTATATGGGGTTAGAAATGATGGTGGAATGTGATGATCATTATTATCCAAAGTAAATTTATAAAGACACAAATTGTTGTGAATATAGTTTGTATACAACAGAGATATAAAAATTGTGCTCTATCCATATAATAAGAATTGTAATGCATTCTACAATCTCACACACACACACACACACACACACACACACACACACACACATATATATATATTTAAAACATGTTCAGACTCTTAGTGCCCTACTCTTATGCCTAAACAACAAGAAATAGTTTTCACATTCAATACAAGAGAGTCACCAGTAGGTGATGAATGAGGGTAAAAATGAATCTTTTTATTTTTATAGAAGGCAGTTCTCCTCTGCCCCCTCCTAAAGAAAGAAGGAAAATCTTTGCTCCTTGGAAGTAGGATGGAAAGGAGCACAGATTCTAACTCTATCACTTTTATAATGTAAGCAAATCTTTTCAAGACTCAGAGAATATCAAGAGTCTTCAGCTTTACAGTGTAGAAATACATGTAAGGTCCCATGCCCCATCCTGCCACAAAATATAAACTTACATACCTTTGGATTTGGAAAATCTCACTGGAATTATTTTTATACATATGGTAATAAACTATCATTCAGTACCTGTTTTTATTGCAGAATCCTGTGTTTCAGTAAAATTTCTCTAGAAACCCCTGAATGTGTAGAAAGGTGTAGATATTTTCTCTACATCCACAGGAATGATGGTACTATTAACACTCCTCATGAACAATGGATTCCAAAAGACAATGGAATAATGTCTTTAAAATAATGAAATAAATAATGTCAATGCCATTTTCTATGTTAAGTGAAAATAATGAATGTGGAGTAAATTTATTTTCAGGTAAGCAGAAGCTGAGATTTTTGACAGCATATCTACACTACAAAAAAAATGCTAAAATGAGTTTTGCAGGATAAAATTGTATAAAAACTGATTGCAACTCTCACCCAGGTGGAAATGGTGATCAATCACTTGAAACACAAATAACTTAAATATCAACAAACCAAGAAAACTGTGTTGAGTTTAATTTAAATGTAGATGTACTTAAAATTACACCCAAAATGGACTGTAATAATTTAAGTATGAATGTTGGGATTCACAGAGAATACTTTGTTTAAAAAAAAACAGTAGAACACTTGAAATGGAATGATAAATTTATTAAAATAATTTAAAGACAATAACTAGAGAAAAGAAAAACCAATTTAAAAAGAAAGGCAACAAGAAGAAAACAAAAAGCACTCATATGAAACAGTTACAGTAAATGTGCCAAAATCTCCAAAAAGGCAAAAGTAATAATAGAAGAGCAATATTCAACTTTATTCTATCTTATAGAGACAAATAAAAGATAGGCTAAAAGTAAAAGTGTAGGAGAGTAGCAGAATCAAATTGGTGTGGTTACATTACAGGTATGTTAGATAAAGTGCTACTTTTGAGACAACGAAAAAAGAGAGAGAGAATTTTCATGATACTATAAAGAATCACTTGACTAGAATAAATGTTAAAAGTCCTAAATATGTGTGCTGATAATAACAGAGCTTCAAGAGCCAAGACAGAAACTGACAAATCTAAACCGAGAAACAGACACATCTGCAATCATGGCTGGAATTTTTAATATCTTTCTCTCAGTAATTCATGTAACAACTGGAGCAAGAATAAATGAAGGGCATGGGAAATGTGCAAACTACCAATCAGTGTCACCTAAATTATTTCACTAGTACAACATGGACAACCGACACAGAACACACATTATTTTTGAGTACTCACAGATAATTTTTTCAAGGACAAATGCATAATTGGGTTGATAATGAATCTCGAAAAATTTTCATACACATGAAATGTTGCTATTTATTCATATGAAAAAATGACTTTATACTAAACCCATCTTTCATGAGTGAAGATTGCCTATGAGAGCAAAAACTATTTCATTCCAAAGTTTCACAAGATGCTAAGATGAACCAGAATTGGTCAAAAAAATGAAGGACCCATGTTAAACAGTAAGTTTTCATCGCTATTTGAGGAAGGATATTACTGCATATGATATGGTTTTTTTGTATTTAATTTGCATTTCTCTTATTTCTAGAAAAATTCAGCAAACATTTTCATGGTTTTTAGTAATTCTTTTTCAGTTTATTTTACTGGTAGTATATAGGAAGATTTTCATTTTACTTCCTATATGAAAGCACGTGGTATCCTATGGAAGCATACCTCCCTTAATGTATGTGTCTCTCTGTGTATTGTTTCTCATAAAAATCTAAATTTAGAAGAGAAAGAAATAACTAGATTAGGGACCCAGAAGAACTGAACACTAATCATCAAATTGCAATGCCAGTAATGCCAAATATAAAGCAACTCTCCAAGTTTGGTCCAGAACTATTTTTGACCAATTGTTATTTTAATTGTTATCATTATTGTCTATATCTAATAATGAATAATTGCCTAAGTTGAGACTTTTCTGACTTTTATAATGACTCATTCAGATTCTCAATATCCTCCTTTGCTTGTGTTTGAATTGGCTGGTTGGAGCACATTTCAATTGCTCCTCTAAATGTGCTGAGAAATTCTCGACATAGAGAAACAAATGTATAAGAACTTGACCAAGGAAATTAAGAGAAAAATGGAGAGGAGGGTCATTTATCTGTGGTTAGAAAGACAGGTAGTTATGCAATCCCATATCTGTATATAACATTCAAAAGACAATTGAAAATGTATTTAAATTAGAATATTTATATATGAATGAATTTAGTCATAATGTCTAAAATAGGATCAATTTTATGGTTTTACTTTTTATCAAAACTCAGAACATGACCAAACTAGACTAGATAGGTCACTTCAGGTAGATTTTCAGTCAGCAGCTTAGAATGGTGTATATTTATATCACTATTCATAAACTTTATATAACAGGTTTTTAAATATAAAAACTTTCCTAAGAATATAGTGTTGTTATAGTAGTTATAACCAGATAATGGAGAAGCAATACTAAATTCTATTATTCATAAAAATTTGCTGCAAGGGTAAATTTAGAAATAACACATTTTAAACCTTCAGTCAAGTCCTAAAATTAGAACACTGCATTTTAGCATTACAGCAAAACTCAAGATAAATACAGTGTTGGGATCAAATGAAACCATTAGCAATGCCTGTAATGAAAGATAAAATTACACTTTGGGTGTGGGGGGATGAGAGGAGGAACATTGAATTGAAAAAGCTAAATTTAGAAGAGAAAGAAATAACTAGATTATTGACCCAGAAGAATGGAACACTAAATATATCTCTTTCATTCACAATAGAGAAGCATGTGGTTCAAACAATTGCAGCTCTATTGTCTTCTTCCATAAAAATTATTTCCAAAAGAGAAAATTAAGCTGCTTGATTATTTACAATAAAAGATTTGAAGACAAAAAAGTTAGCAATGGAAATAGGATTAGCCTTTTGATGAATGTTGCTAATGTCAATGAAGTGTACACTTGAAAGGGAGATCACTCTATCACAGTCCGGATACCATATTTTTACTCCATTATTAGAGATTATTATTGAGGCTTCTGTGTACTGAATGCTCACCTTGGGTGGATATATTAAAATATTTATGTATACCATTTCAGTTAATCAAACAGTTATTTATAACATTTTATTAAGACATAGACTAATGCTTAAAGAGGGATATTTACTTGGGCAAAATATTACAATTTAATTCTGCATTTAGATCCAGGCAGAAGGACTCAAAACACCTGACTCTGACTCAGCCTGAATTTTAAGCATTACACCTTTTTGAGCCTTCTTTTCCTAAGAAATTTTTTATGGCAATGCTTTATATATGAGAGAAAACAATGGAGTAAAAAAATAACCAATATTTTAAAGCACTGACTAGGAACTCACACAAATTCCTATGAACCAAACCTCGAATTACTGCTTTGAATTACCAATCTGAGTGAGAGTCTGAGAGTCGGGTGGTAAAAGATATTCTAATATTTCACTTCATGTTGGAAGCAGTAGAATTTTTAAAAACACTTTGATTGATTCTCTAGCTACTAGCCTTAAATTGGGATTACATTACATTACATTCAAACTATCTAATCCCATGTTCCTTTCCACTATGTGACACAGGGCCATTTTAATTGGATGTTCCAAATAGAATATGTTAACTGTACTTTGAAATAATAAATCAAAATTAAATGCTGCATCCATGGAGATATTGTAAGAATTTGTACTTCCATAAACTTTCCAAAGATGTATGTGAGTTTATTCCTGTCACTGTTATACAATTTTTCAGTTTTGTAAGTGGCAAAGACTGATGCATCTTGTAGAATATGGTAGGTTAATAAAATAATATCAGTGAGTTACATTTTGTTTGCTGCTACAAATTAAGTTAACTAGTATAACTGGGTTTTAGTGTATTAATTTTAATGAATTTCTACCTTTGTGGGAAAAACAGGCAGAGAAAAGTCTTGGCATAGCAAGAATAGCAGTAACTTTTTGTACCTTATTAAAATTATGCTAACTCCTCTACTATGTAATTAACTGT
>NC_138182.1:78781554-79015136 GCF_964194105.1 Spermophilus citellus | reverse complement strand
GTTTCCTATCCTTATAGAAAATATTTCTTTCACATTCTATTTTGATAATAGAAGTTGTGATTTAATACATTTACATTTCTCATTAACAACTATGCATAGAGAATCAAAAGTTGACTTTGAGTGTAACCATGAATAAATGAATGGTAAAGGTAAGTAGAAGAATATATACAAAGGTACAATTCTGGGGATAATATTCATCTTGATAGGGGATTCAAGGAATAAATTATATTTAAGATGAAAGGTTAGCTGAGTTTAGAAATAAACTCATAAAAGTGAGGTGCTCAGAAAGAAATATATGGATAGAATATTCAGAGTTAGCATTCTAAACATCTGAAAGAACATTGAAACTACAGCATGCTATGGAAAATCTAAGGACAAGTAAATGAATATATAATTAGAGGACAGGAAACTTTCAGTGGATAGGTTGCAGAGATTCAACAAGATGGTTGAAAAAGAAGTTTGATAATACAGAGGCATCCCTAGGCAGGATTCCTATTGTTGTCAAATACTACTGAGAAATAAAGAGTAAGAATAATAAAAATTCAATGGATTGTCCAACTTAACTTATTAGTGAAATTTCTGCTTTTGTGTAGACAGGTAACAGGTTATGGAAGACCAACATTCCCACTAAGGATGCCTGGCAAGGCCAGATAAAACATTAAAATAATATAGTTAAAATAATCACATAAATATAAAGAAAATTAAATCGACAAAATTTTAGGGAGAAAATGCTTTTCAGATATTTACATATATCTTTTTCCTTGACAATTCCTTATTTGGGGTGTAGGGTATAGACGAGGATTGAATTTAACACAGGCAGAGCATCCTGATGGCAGAAAGAGTTCCCAGAAACTATTTTATTGATTGTGCAGTCCTGTAATGACAAAATTGAAGACTTGGCAACCCTGAAACACAATGATTTTTCTGTACAAGATATTTGTTAAAAGCTGACTGCATAGGAGATTAGGGGAAAGGCCCTAAGCTCTTCTAAAGTAACAGGTAATCTTCTACAGTATCAAGGGATTTAGGAAACAAAGAACTCATCGGATAAGGACCTGAAGATGTCAGAAGTCACAAAGGGAGGATCTAATTGACAATAATGATTTATAGCCACTTCCTTCTTTTTCATATAGGATGCCTAATGGCTGAGAGCTTAGACTTTGGATTTGAGCATTCTTAGTTATGCAAGAACCCACTAAGATTTTAGCATTTGCTTAGAACTAAAATTCTGAACTTTGCAATGTACAAGGACTTTCTCTCATGGCATTTACAAGCTTTGAAATTGAGTGGAGCAAAAAAAAAGTAAATATTAATTATAAAATCTCTGAAGGACAAAAATGGATTTGCCTCAGTATTTCAGAGCAAGTGGACAAGATTTCCAGACTCTCCACTGAAATTCTTACAGGAGCATACTAGTATTGGGAACACACTGGAATAAAACTAACACTTAACCAACATAGCTTTAACTCCCACTCTGGTTAGTCCCTGATTTCAATTAAAGATGTTACCTCATTTTCCATTAAAGTAGAAAAGGCATCATTTGGAATAGAGTTTTTTAAAAATTATTTGAAGCAAAGAATGATTTTTGACATTATTTGGTTTTATATCTTGGAATTTCATAGTTACCCTTCTTACTACCTCCTCAGTGTTTGTAAGTCAAATAACATCTCCCTCCTTCCTTCACCGATGTCACAATGCTAATCTAGATGTTTTATTGGTAAAATAGTGTCTTTGTGGATTGTACATTATAGAAAAGATTTTATTCATGTGCATGGAGGGATAAGTTTTGAGGCTACAACTTTGGTGATCCACATATGTTTTGGAGTGACACCTAGTTTCTTGTGCACTTGGTAGAAAAAATTTTGATTAGTACTTCCTGTACCATGCCTTCAAAAGTTATTACAAATTTTCTCAAGGATACTAAGCATCCATTGCAGTTCATGTGTTAGAGAACATCAGGGACAAACAGGACTATTGTGGTAGGTAGACATAAGGGACCTGAAGAAGGGTGAAATGTCCACAGTATCAAGAGGGTCATGTTAGGGAGAAGTACTTCAAAGATGAAATTTTATATCATCATTTTCCCCAAACATTAAAACTTTAGAGAGGATAAAAAAATAATGTTTTATTTTTCTCAACTTCTTTCAGGCAAGGTCTTCAAGGTTACTCTTTGATGTGGAGCATTTTCACAGTAAGTGGCTTATCAGAGATTTTCTAGTCTCTTAAGAAGTAACCAAATACTCTGTGGACTTTACCTTTATAAATGAGCAATGGAGAAAAAACAAACTTTTATTATTCTTTTATAGCCATCATCCTTTGTATGTGGTCTCCCAGAGCTAAGACTCTAGCACATGCACCTATCTACACTTGGAAAACTCTATGTTCCTAAAGATCTTGGTTTTTCAGTGGATGGATCATGGTTTGATTTTATTTTGTGATGTTTCATGATTCCCAGAAATTCATATGTCTTTAACTGATTGGATTATGATATATCATGTTATGGAGATGTCTAGACTGGATAGAACCAGAGCATTTCATACAGATGTCACAAGTTTTCCTGAAAGGTGTGCTTATAAAAGTAGGCAAGACCACCAGGGCCAGAGGTTTGCAGCAGAAAAATCTAGGAATGCTGCCCCAGTCTGTCTGGGCACAAATCAGGAGCCACTCAATAAGGAACAAACTTTATTTCTGAACTCCACCAGCACACTCCCTGGAACTCTCTCTAATGCCACCCATGAGGCTCCTCCAGGAACAACACACACCAACCAGAACTCCCTCCACCTGAACTTCACCAACCAACGGGCCCGAACTCCTCAGGAACTCCAAAGCAGCGGGCGTCCAAGGCGGACAGCAGGGGTCTATATACAATTGAATACACAGCCTGTTTCAAGCCAGCATCATCTCAATGGCTCACCTCTCAACCTTTACTTCTGGCAAAATGCCAGGGGGCATTCCGACTGGCTGTGGCTCTCAGCAGAATGTGTATTAAATTAATTCTTGAAAGGACACTTTTTATAAGACCCTTCTTGCTTAAACTTTATAGTATAGCTTGGGTGTAGCAGAAAATCAGCTACAGCATATTATGTAATAAATGACCATGGTACCTTTGGAAGTCAAATTTTATTTATCTAATCCAAGGAATATATCTCTACAGACCTGAGGTAACTCAGAAATGGGGGATAAATATATGTCAGTGAATGTTGATGAGGGGACTATGTTCAGAAACCATGGACTCCCCAGACTTCAAGTTATGATTATTAAGATGAAAGGAATAACTCTGGTAAGAAAATATCGGCAAATAGTAAGACTTGCTGCCCTTCCAGTGTTTGGAAAGGCTTCTGTCCATCAAGTAAAAAAAAAAAAAAAAAAAAAAAAAAAAAAAGAAAAGTTGTGAGGTAGGCATTTGGCTAGTTTGTCAATCAAGATGCCTGAGATTTTTCCAGAACAATATCTAGAAGACTAGACAGTTTTACCTTGTGTCCAGATAAACCTCAGTGAGTGTTGTCAACTACCATAGAGAAAAGTGATGTCCATAGGATCCTTGCTTCAGAAGTTTCTCAGAGTTGGGTTTTTTTGGGTAGAGAACCATGTATCTTTCCCTCTTCTTCTAAAAATGAGAAGAAAAGATCATTTACATTTATATGAGCCTGTCTTTGTTAACTCCGAATTAACAAAATACCTTAGACTGCTGACTTTAACAATAGACATTTGTTTCTCACAGTCTTGGAGCTGAGAAATCTAAAACCTAGGTGCTGGAAGAGTTGGCTGTTGGTAAGGCCTTTTTCTGGTGTGCATACAACTGTTTTCTTGCTGGATCTTCACATGATGGAGAGAGACATTCTTGAGACTGTTCCCCTTTCTTCAACTTCAGGACCTTATCTAAAACTAATCATTTCTCATACTCCCCTTCTCCACATTGAGCAACAGACTCTCAACAGATGAACTTGAAGGGGTTATAAGCAAACTGTGCATAACAGAGTCCAAGCTGAGTGGTTTATTTGCTGCTGTTGCCACTGCTGCTGCTGCTCTGGGGATGAAGAAGGCAGAGTTGAAGTTCATCTTACAACATCCCAGAAGTCATTTACCTCAGCACTTCTAATCCAAGTCTTGTCTTCCTCCCGTCCTCACAGATATCACTGGCTCATCTACTTTCATCAACTACAAAATAATGCATACATTTTGCTTTTATCATAATCAAACTGTGTGGGGTTGCAAAATGTTATACAGAAGTAAAATCATAAATATTATTCTGAGTTAAAGGTAACTTCTAGTTCAGGAAAAATGTTTAAGCCTGTATACGTGCACATATATATTTATATTAAAATTCAGAAACAGAAGAAATTATTTTTATGATTAAATTGGGTAATTAAATTTAGGATAAGTAGTATCCATGGTGGTGAAATCTACTCAAAAGTATATCATACTCTGTTTCATTAAATCATATGACATGTTTAATTTGATTTACATTTATTAAAGATTTAGTAATATACTTATTATAATCAGTTTGCAAGTAATTGCATAAGTATGCCCATACCATCACTTTGACAAAAAACGAGGCTGAGTTGTGAGTCATATTTTTGTTTAGTAAATATACTTGTACAAAATTATATGCATTATCCATGCTTGAGCTAATGTTTACACAGGTTTTAATATTGGGGTTAATGAATTAAAGCTAGAGTCTTTTGCAATGATTGCCAGACCTCACATGAAGAACTTGATTCCTGGGTGAAAATGATCTTGGTAATTCCCTGCATATAAACTAAACATTAGATGACAAATAGCATGGGAAAGGATTTTTTTTATTTATAATTGGTTGCTTATTTATTAAAACAATTTGTGTGTGTGTGTGTGTGTGTGTGTTGCTGTGGATTGAACCCAGGGCTTCGTGCATGCAAGGCAAGCACTCTACCAACTGATTTATATCCCCAGCCCTAAAACAATTTTCATAAATTATTTTTATCCCTTGGAAATTTAAAATCAATAATGTCTAACTAAATTCAAAGTGATACATGTACATTAATTTTCTTCAAACGTTTAAAGTTTATCAAATAATGACATATCTATAGAATTAAATAAACTATATCTTTTTCTCTAAACAAAATAATGTTTGTCATAATTATATAGAAAATACTATGTTGTTTAAATTCATAACAAACCCGAGAAAGAGGTGATATAGCTATTTCACACCTGTCAAAAGAAATACTAAAAGAGGTTAATTTACTTGACTGTGGTTAAGCCCATGGTATACAGCTGGGATTTAAACCTTCCTCTCAATTGTCCCTCTCATGATAAGTACATGATGCTGCCTCTCTGGCTTAGATTTTATTATTCATAGGACAGGAAGACCTATTTGTTTTTATGCTTCTAAAATATTCTGTTTCTTAAAGCTGTAGGCAATATTCATGTCAAGCCAATTTTCAATAAAATTCTTATGTAAACAATGTGGAGATTTAAGAAAAAATTCTAATTTCATAAAAAAATTAATTTTGACTCCATCTGATTTGTGTTCTTCAGCACTAATCATTATAGAACTAGCTCTCAGGAAGAAGTAGAACCATACGTATCAACAATCTGTTCTGAATTTTCTTTCCTTAATTTTTTTATTTTAAGATTTGCATGGGGCAGATCTGGTATTGCCTAGTGACAATAGCTTTGTTCCCTATCAAAATGTAAGGGAAGTTGTTAAGAAGCTAGAATAGGCTATTCAATATGATAACCAGATAAGGATAATAGCAGTGATAGGATAAGGAAAATATGAGAATAATCATTGCAGTTGGTGGTGTTATAGGTGCTGAAGGGAGATACAGAATAAAGGAAACCACCGACTCTGAAGGCTGAGGCAGGAGGATCAGGAGTTCAAAGCTAGCCTCAGCAAAGGCAAGGCACTAAAGCAACTCAGTGATACCCTGTCTTTAAATAAAATACAAAATAGGGCTGGGGATGTGCTTGGTGGTTAAGTGCCCTGAGATCAATGCCCAGTACAAAAAAAAAAAAAAAAAAAGAAAAAGACAAAAAAGAAAAAAGAAAAGAAAAGAAAAAAAGAGTGCACACAAGAGAGACAGAGAAAATAAAGAAATAAAGATAAGAAGGAGGAGAAAAATTTCAATCTATACTGGTTTAAGACAGGAAGTGTTTAAATTTGTGTCACTCTCTACTACACCTACTGCACATTTTAAGTCCAGAGGAAATGGGTGAGCATCTTCACTCTGGAGCAGTGGTTTTGTCACAGGTTAATGCTGTAAAATGCTAAAAATATGCTAACCTTCTAGGCTTCAGGCCTCTACATTTTGATATAGTCCAATTTGTGATGGAGTAAACCACTTCTTGATTATAATTAGAAATAAATTCCACGAAACATTTAGCTATATATTATTTTTTTTCCTGATGTTCTAGAGAGTTTCATCAATTTTTAATATTTTGGTCATCAATCATGCAACAATTCTAGCTCTTGGAAACTGTGGCAGGAAGATAATGACTGAGGCCAGTGTTAGCAACTTAGTGAGACCTTCAGAAACTTAGTGAAAATCTGTCTCAAAATAAAAAAGAGCTGGGGATATATCTCAGTGGCAAAGTGCCCCTGGGTTCAATCCCCAGTACAAAGAATGAACAAAGAAATAACAACAAAACAAAAATTGATTATCCCAAGAAACTGTACTGGAGGTTCTATCATGTGTCCAGACTAGAGTACAGAAGTAGAACAAATTCAGGTGATATATGCAGGTGAAAGTTATACTCAGTGCACACAAATTTAATGTCCAAATACATTATCTTTAATTACCATAATTACATTTTCCAAAGTGGCAATATTGATTGACAATCAACAGCTATTTCTTCCTTTTCTACTTTACTAACAGGACTTAAAATTTTATTAGCAACATGATAATAAATATTTGGGGAAGTAAGCTGCAGGAAATGATTCATGAGTAAATCAGTTATATAAACTGATTACAGTAATACCATTATGTTTTGTCAGTTATTGGTTTACAATTATGTACTGACCCATTTCTGATCAATGAGATAAAAGGAGAAAACTTCCAGCGTTTCTGGAAAAGATTTTCCTCCCTCATAAAAAGCTTAGGTTCTGCAAGGATCTCCTTTACTGTGAGCTTTGCGATACCTGATGTTTGTGGTCTTTGGAATTGCTACCACCACCTTAAAATTATAGAAGGTATTTGGTCAGAACAAGGTAGGCACAAAGAACTAAAATTCATTAAGCCAGGTCCTGGGGATATCTCCCAGCCTGTGGACCATCCTTTCTTCTGTTAATCTCTAAATTCTCTGTGATCAGAGGTCACACACAATTTCATTCTACACATCAGTTTCATTAAGGCTACATTTTATTGCAGCTGATACATTGGTTTTCTATTTCCCTTCCAAGGAAGGTAATTTTTAGTTTATTCTTTTTTAGAACTTTGAAACTATAGGGTATTCTCAGAGCACTCCTGTACCACAGGAGTTTCTTTGTCTGAAGCATTATCACATTCACCTTTCAGCTCATTCTCCCAAGTCTCAATGCTTGTAATTGATGATTTTCAGCAAGGGTTATTTACATTTTCTTCAAGAGGACTAGATTTTTTTTTTTTAACAAAAAGGATCCTGGTGTTTTCCATATGTGCTGATTAAAATGAGCAACAGACCAAGGTGAGTTTATTAAAAACAGCAAGAATTGTAGCATGGCAGAAAAAGCTCCCAACAGTAGGGAGCATGACAAAATTAAAATTACAACTTAACCAAGCTGTGCTGTCAAAATTCAGTGATTTCTGTCTCTTAACTCCAGTGTGGAAAAGTGAAGCGGCCAAGGTGAAAAATATTATTTCTGGGGTCTGGAGACTGAAAGAGGCAAAGTAATTCCTGGCTAGAGGAAATTGGTTCAGTTCTGCAGGGTCTGCATGCAAGCTGCTGGGGATCACAAGAGAGCTAGAGCCTATAGAGCTGATTAAGAAGATCCATCATTCTGGATTCATGGAGCTCACTGTGTTGGGGAGGAACATGAATGCCAAGTGAGTCAAATTCAAGGCGCAGGTATGCCAGTTCTGAAGCAGTACCAGCCATTGTATAAACCTGTTTCCTGGCATTAATAACCTTGAGGTAATTTGTTTCAGAGCGTTAGTTGCATGCCAAATTAGACTAAATAAGAGAACCTAAAAATAGAAATAAGGTTAGGCTTAAATGTAGTGACTCCTATGAAGTACTCAGTATATTTCTGGCTTAAGAAGTATGAAATACCTTGTTAAAAATTTAAAGTAAAAATAAATAATACATAATTTAAAATTCTATGCATGTTTCTCTAAAGTTATACATAAAGAAGGATGATGGCTCTTTAGAGGTGATAAATGATTGATTAAATCAACAATTAGGAGTTTAAAGGGGGATGAAATGATCTTTGAATTATAATACAACAGAAAACAGGCTGTTAATTGAAAATTTTAGCAAGTATTTTGTGTACGTAAAGGACTTGAAAGGCTTATGCTATTTTTTTATCTGCATCAGAATATTTCTGATTTTTCTCCTATGTTAAAAACTTTTATACACAATATTCTTATTAAATCAGCTTTTGTCTATTTCCCCAAAGAGAATATCTGACAATGTCAGGAAGCATTTTTTGTTGTCAAAGTGGCCATAGTTGCCATATGTCTATGGAGTAGAGACCAAGGATGCTACTAAATAACCCACAATGCACAAGACAACCTTTCCACTCCCCTATAAAACAATCACCTGGTCCAAAATGTCAACAGTAATGAGTTCAAAAGAATCATTTTAAACTAATCTACTTTGATTTTTAAAATTAGTATTACTGTCAGGCATGATGGCACACACCTTTGATCCAAGTGACTCAGGAAACTGAGGCAGGAGGATTACAAGTTCAAGATCAGCCTCAACAACTTAGGGTAAGCTCCAAGAAATTTAGCAAGACCCTGTCTTGAAATAAAAAATAAAAAGGATGGGATTAAGTGTCCCTAGGTTCAATTACAGGTGCCAATATAAAAAAGTAAATAAAATAATTGTTACTATGGATTGTCTCTCTCTGTGTGTGTGTGTGTGTGTGTGTGTGTGTTGGTGCATGTGTGTGTGTTTGTGTGTGTGTATGCCTATGTGCATGTATTCCTGTGCAAGAATAAGGGCATGCAGCTCATATATAAATATTCTACAGGCAAAAAAAAATCAGAAAAGGAAAGAAAAAAGAATCTCAATAATCAACAAGTCTAGTCTGGACCACAACTATATTATTTGCATTGAAGAGTTTATTGTTCTTAAATGGCAAATTTAAGACTAAAATCCAAGGTTTAGTGCTAGGAAAACAAATCATAATTCCTAGGATTATCTCTTAAATATCAGTGTTGTATTAACTATTTTTGTGTTTTGGGGGTCATGTAAACACAGTCAAATTGTAAATATATTGCCTGAATAGTGGTAATGATATTTCCTATTTCATATAGTAGCATATCAAAAACAGTTGTTTCTATGTCAGCATATTTTTATAAACTTTGGAATTTCTGATAAAAAGAGATGTATTTATGAATATTCTATAGTGTAGCCACTTTTGAATTTGTAAGTTAAATGGCACAAGCATATAATTTTAAACATAACAAAAGCTCTTCTTTCTTCCCTTCCTACTCAAATAACTAAAGATTGTATGCTAACTCTGAGATCTTACATATTGACTGCGTTTACGATTATTATCATTCTGAAAGAGCATTTTCTTTGTTAGCTGCACAACTCTGACTCAGAAGCAAAATTAATCACTAGGTAATAAAACCTTGACTTTCTTTTAAAATATGTATTTGTGAGGTATGTTATTTTGAATGATACAATAGGATTGGAGGGTGCCTACGCTGCACAGAGAGACACAGCTTTTCTAGTTCCAGCAGCTTGTGCTATAAGGAAAGAATGCCTAACCCAGAACTCCTCTCCATTTAACTATCAAGCAGAAAAAGAATGATGGGTCTAGAGCTGCTATTGATCCCACAGCCTCTTAGTGAGACCATGTTTCTCCCTGGCTTCCAAGGCTGCAGTCAGCAGTATCTGTGGGAAATTGAATGTAAACATCAAAAGCAGTTCATCCTTTCCTCATCTATCTGTAAAGACTGGAAACCATGCTGAGCAAGTAGGAGCAGCCATGAGGGCATTCTTGAATTCTCACAGATCCGGATGTCCATTAATGCCCATTAAGTGCCAAGTTTTCAATTGTGTAACTATTTCCAAAAAATTGTCAAAAAAATTGACAGAGCTACATTAAAATAGATAAATAGATTGGCAATCATAATCTAGAGCTGAGATCTATTACTACATTAATTAATGTTATGATTATTATAACATTTAATATAAATATATTATCATTATATGCATTCTCTCATTTTTTATAGATGTTCCACATCTGGGATGATGGGACAAAATGCAAGTCTTCATCACTGGAAGTACTGTAATAAATGTGTCCTAAAAGAAAACAAGCATGGCATGAGTGAGCAACAGAGAAAATATCTAGCATTTTTTCCACATCTTGCATTTTTAATCAGCATTTAATTCTACTCAGTTTCCATATCATGTATATGGAAAGCAAATATCACTTTCAAAAACATATAAGACCATAGAAAAAAATATCATCTAGCACTTTTATTTTATACATTCTGTGGTTAATGTAAATGATCATAACTATTTTATGAGAATGTATTATAAAATATTTTCTCATTTATGTTAATATATTAGTATACTAAGGAGAGTGCTATTGTCTTGACTCTAACTGTATATATATATATATATATGGATGTTCTATATTACATTGCCTTTATTTTTTGAAAATTGCTGCTTGTGGTAGAAAGAAGAATGCCCTCCAAAATATGTCCATGTCCCAATCCCTGAGACTCTACATTTTTGCCTGCAAACGTCCAATAAGTGATTGAAAACAGGATTAAAGAATTGGCATTGCTGCCTCCATTTTGCAGGAATCACCTTGGATTCCAGGAACATCACATATGACTGATAAACATGTTGTGACAGAGTTAACACCATGCCTGCTGAGATGACAAAAACCTTTATCTATTTGACAAGACTCTACCTGGCAAATTCTGAGACAATAATGACCCAGACCTTGCCTGATCAAAATGCTTAGGTAGCTGTACAAAGCCACTAGACATATGAATGTACAACCTTTGCTTCATTCACCTTTCTATTCACCTTTCTTCAAAGTCACTATCAGTCCCTCTAAGACAGGACTAAGGATATGAGTCCCTCTTGTCTTCCTGGTGTAGTCTGTTGATTAAAATTCTTTCATAATTTTTACCATCACATTTTTCCATTTTGTTTTGGGAACAAATGGCAGGACTGATTTGTTGGATCATCAGAGTCCTATCTCTGGCCTAGGATATCAGTAACAAATATTAGATGTATTACTTGGCAAGGGAAATGACAATATCAAATGAAATCAAGATCAATGATAACTGATTTTGAGACAGGAAGAATATCCTGGATCATCTGAATGAGGCCCTTAATTGTGGAAGAAGAAGGCAGAAGAATGGCAGTGTCACAAAATGAGTGAGTACATGAAGCATTGTAGACTTTGCAGACACAGCAGGGCAACAGACAAGGGATGTGAGCATCTCCTAGAAACTGGCAAGAGCAAGAAAAGCAATTTCTCTCAAGAGCTGACAGTAAATAGTGCAACTCTGCTAATACCTTCTTTTGAAATGTCTGGTCTCCAGAACTATGAGATGGCAACTTTGTGTTGTTTAAAACCTCAAAGTTTATGGTACTTTGTTACAGTACTAATTGGAAATTAATACAATGCTAAATAAAATCTCAACTCCATTGTAACTTTGGTTGTCTTTTTCTATCTTTTTTGTTTTCAAAATAAGATTAAACTGGTGCTGACTTAGGCAGAATATCAGAAAGGATAAGTAAGGTTAAGGGCCTTGGGTCAGATAAAGTCAGAGACATTGAGACATTGACATCACAACAGAGACTCTCTGTCCACATTCTCTATTTCTGTGTTGCTCTCATTAGCTCAGGTGACCTTTCTGGAAAAGTGCTCACAGGCATCAGTTAGACCACAGAGGCAAACATCTATCCCCGAGCTTCATCTTGAAATAAGATTTCCAACTGGAAAAAAAAAATTTAAAAAGAAAGAAAAGAAATAAGGAAACAGATGAGTCCAATGAAACTATCATACTCCCTTTTCCATTTAAGTGATCCAATAATGTCAAATTCTTCAGGTCCTCTAATTATAGAACAGGAATGAACCAAGTGGAAATCGTTTCCTGAAGAATGCTGACGTTTTACAATAACAAGTGCTTGCAGATAAAAGTAGAATCAACAACATGAGTTTTCACAAATTCTTAATGTACAGAATGAGAAAAAAAGATCAATACTGCCATCTGAAATGTAGCAATCACAGAAAGAAACTAGTGATTATATAAATTGCTAGAAATAAGAAAAGAAACATACACATTAGTTCTTTAGAAATTGATTTAAATGTTGGAGGAAATAGAGGTAATTAGAGAGTCAAGTTTTAACACTTTGAGCCTCAGGCTATTATGGGTTTTGTGTTTTGAAGTTTTGCAGGTAATGAGTAGCCAGTTTTTTTGTGTTTTTTGAAACATTAGGTTAATATTAGGTTTAGGTAATGATCACAGGAATGATTGCAGAGAAGCAAATGTAATTTAGGTAGTCTAATGTGCTGTATTCCATTTCTTTACCAAAATGAATTTCACGAGACTTACATTTGCTTACCTTCCATTTTATCTTTATTTTTTATTATGTGTACTATTCCTATGATTCAAGTCTTCTAAGAGGAGTAGACTTATTCATTTAAAAATATTGTTTTTCATGACATTATTTTGAAGTCCCCATCTCTGGCAATTGTTATATTTATCTGTCAAAATTCTCCCCAGGGTGTTATATCTTTTTGGTGTTTGAAGATTTATTTTGAAGACAGGTAAAGAAAGATAATCTTTCATTGTGGATTTTAAAGACTTGTCTTAAAGGATTTTGGCAAAACAATTCTAACTTTGAAAAAAAGAAAAAGAAAATTTTAAAGTTTATGTTTATTGACAATGAATATTCTATAATCTTCTATATGGAATGAGCATTTTGTCAAACATTTATGATAACATGAACTACAATGCCTTTTTCAAAATCTGAAAATGCTTAATACATCAGATATAAAGTAGCTCTCTTTAGAAATTCCAAATATGTTTCTATGGATTGTAAACATCACATGCCCTTAGCGTAGATAAGTTTTTAACACAGTTAAATTTCCATCATATTAATTTAAAAAATAAGTATATTTCTCTATTATTTATAAGAATATATCTGATTTTAGGTTTTATTTATAATTTTATATTAACCCTCTTAAATACATGGGATATTATGGTTTTGACCTAATATTTCAGTTTTTGAGGTATAAAATTGATAATGAAATTCATATTTTACAAAAAGTAATGAGGTGCCAATATCAGCTTGGAAAATATCATATTTTGTAATAATCACTGCAAATGTAGCCTAGCTCATTTGGAGTATTTTTAAATGGCAATGTAGGTTTAACATCAATATACTGCTAAATTTAAATCTCAGAACTTTTAGAGAGCTCAAGGGCTAAACTGGTACCTCTATAGTAAGAACCAAAGTATTACTTTATTAATATTGTGAAGGAAAGTCCATTAGATATGACTATGGATAACAACCAAAGAGACATATTATTTCTTTTCATCTCATTTTGTGGACACATAGGTACGATTAACTCAGAATCCAATGGGGACTCTACCACAGATGTGTCAAGTTGGTACACATTCTGTCAAGCTATGAGCTGTGTGATTTGACACAGAGGGATTGTGGATGTGGCTAATTGGATGCCAGATCATCAGAAAAAAAAATAGATGGACAGCAGACAAAAGCAGGATTTTATTTGCACAACAGGAAAGACTAAAATCTTCTTGAGCAGAAAGCATTTTTATGTTTCTGTTTTCTTGGGAAACTTAATCAAAAGCCATGGACTGTCTCTTGTTGTTTATTATTATTATTATTCTTATTATTATTAATTTATGTACCCAAAACTCCACTGACTAATATGAACTTTATTTTCTTAGGTAGTAGTTATTAAAGTATGGTATTGTCTAGCAACATCAGCATCACCCACCTGACAACTTGTTAGAAATGCAAAATCCCTAGACATACCTCAGATATCCTAAATGAGAAAAATAAGGATTTGGAATCCAAAATACCATACAACCCTCCCACCCCCCACAAGGTGAGCCCAATGCATACTGTAGTCGTAGTCTGAGAATAACTAATCTTAAAGAAAAAACTTTGAACTCCTTTGTGATTTGCTAACCCTGCCCACAAGAGAGAACAGTGCACATTTACCACAGTTACTGCATATTAGGAGACAAATGTACTCACATTGGGGGAGATTTTTAAGATAGTCATTCTAAATTTTTTTTTTTTTTTTTGCATATTGGGCAGCCAAAATATCATCCCTTAGTCAGGATGTGAGCTTATGGAGATGACATAATAAATAAAATGTGGGGCATGTTTGTCTTTAGCAAGACCTGGAATCCCACTAATCCTCTCTGAAGTAATTTCTTGAGTTCTTGAAGGAAAAGTTAAAATAGACACACTTGTTAATTGGAATAATCTATAGCTGACTCTCTAACTCACACAGTGAGTGTTAATATTGTTGAAAGAGCCATGTGGAAATCTCTGGAATTGCCCCTTGTGCCCAAATAGAAAAATAAATGGAAAATATTAGAAATTTGTGTCACCCTCAAAAACCTGAGAGTTTATAAAATGATATTTTTAATATACTGTCTTCTTACATCTTCTGCTTGGTGAAAGATCAAGTGGATCTTTCAATGGGCCAGTGACTCTAATCATGGTTGAAGCCTGAAAAGTGGTATCTTTACCAAACCAACAATGCACTTTTTAGCACCCGGTGCTGTTGGGATCTGGCAAATTCATTCTTTCCATGTTTTTCATGATAGTCAAAAAGGATATCATAAGCAGTGATAAGAACAGAAATCCAATTTTAATTCTCATCGTCCAGAGCAAGTTCAAGTCGACTTTTGTCTGTCCTCATATAATTTTCAGGAAGCTTGGTTAGACATCCTGATTAAATCAAACTGGCCTAATATATAATTAATATCATGACAATGGGCCAGGTGCCCCAAAAGCCCAAATAAGATATATGTGCCAGAGGTAACATGTAGAGAAAAATCATGATGGGTATTCAGGACCTGTCACCGCACTGAATTTTCTAGGATTTGATGGTGAATAGTGTTGAACATTCTCTCTGATTAGAAGCCAAAATGCTTTGCCTTGCATTGTCAACTGCAGAACACTAACTGGGCCTTTTTGAAATTTGGAGACCACATATTTTATATTTAGATATGCTGCTTTGACCTGTTTACTGTGTAAACTGTAGTAATAACATTCTTAATAAGTTGATAGGCAACTTGTTAGTGAGACCTTGGGCAAGAGAAGGCCCTATGATAATTGTGATTTCTGTCATGTTCTGTGCTGCCAAAAGCCAAAACTTGTTGTCCTAATCTAGTGCTGCTCCAAGTATCCCTAGTAAGAATTCTGCAAGTTTCTCACTGGACAACAGTGAAGGAGATTTCTAGAAAAGTTACCTGCCATTTCCCCTGTTTATCTTTCTTCCTTTGAAAAGAACATGGCTTAAAAGGATAGTAGAAAATCCAAGAAAATACTGAGATGTGAAATTGTAAGGGAGAAAGTACCTGGTGACTATTGTATCTGAGTAATGTTGAATCAGCGACCAATGTTTGATGCTGTTTTCATAAAGGCAGAATACACAAGTCTAGGGACCAAGGGGGGGGGGGAATTGGCATTGGACACTCTCAGTATCTCATTATTTTATATAATAACCCACTTTTAGAACTTTCACTTCTAACCCAGTCAACATTGGTCCCAGGTATTTGAGATTTATTGGATTCCAAGGAAGAAATCTTCACAATGATCCTATTAAACCTAAAATTGAAAAGGCCTCCTGGATATTAGAGGCTCTTATGTGTCACAGACAGAAAATATGAAGAGAATAGCACATTTTACAGGCTGTGGTGAATGGTCTCTTTCACAAAGATAAATGTCTCAAATGGCTTCACGACCAGTTAGACAAGGTAAGGACTTTAGCACCTATAAAGAATTTGGGAAGGTAGCTATATATATTATCAAGTTTATTAGTTTCCCCCCTTTTCTGTTATTATCTTGGGGGAGTTGTACTGGAAATGATTAGCATCATCAATTCTTAATTTTTAAAACAAAGAGCCATTTTGGGACCTGGTGGGGAAGACTTACTATTTCTATTACTAAATATTACTAGAGACCTTGAACTTGAGATTGTAGCAATGACTAATGGAATTTTAAATTTTTAATAAGAATAAGGAAAAAGAGGAGGAACAATGAGGACAAAGATGAGGGGGGCTGGGGGGTGAGGGTTTGTTTTCAGGAAAGGTGACTCCTGTCAGCAGGGAGTATAATATTGAATAGTGGCAAAATGACAGACTGAATGCCAGAGTAAAGAAGAAGGGTGATTCTACAGCAGTACTTTTGTGCACCTCTCCTCTAATTGGTGTGATCTAATGGAAGTAAGGTTTGCAAGGGATCCTTTATTTTATCACTCAGGTTTCAGTATCCACTGCATTCTCAATGAAAGCAACCATCAAAATATTGCAAGATACCAGGCATAAGATATACTCCTATGATCCCAGAGGCTCTGGAGGCTGAGGCAGGAAGATCATGAGTTCAAAGCCAGCCTCAGCAAAAGTGAGGCGCTAAGTAACTCAGTGAGACCCTGTCTCTGAATAAAATACAAAACAGGGCTGGGGATGTGGCTCAGTGGTTGAGTTCCCTTGGATTCAATCCCCAGTACCCAAAACAACAACAACAACAAAAGATATTGAAAAACAAATCATAACCCCTTCTGTCTCCGTATTAGTTAACTTCTCTGCAGCCATTGTGATGATTTTCCTTTATGCCTGTGTTGGTTAGGATGTGAGGTGTCCTGCAAAAGCTCATGTGTGAGACAATGCAAGAAGGCTCAGAAGAGAGTTAACCCAATTGATGATTTAATCACCTGAAGGGATGAGTTGAATGGTAACCGAAGGCAGGTGGGGTGGGGCATGGGAGGTGCGGCTTTAGGGTATATATTTGTATCTGGGGAGCAGAGAGGCCTCTCTCTGCTTTCTGATCATCATGTGAACCACTTCCCTCTGCCACACTCCTGCACCATGTTGTTCAACCTCACTTCGAGGACTGGATCCTGATGTCTGTGGACTGAGACCTCTGAAACTGTGAGCTGCCAAACAAAACTTTTTCCCCTTTACAGTTATTCTGGTTGGGTCCTTTCATCACAGCCAAAAAGGTGACTCAAACAATGGCTTCTGCCATCATTCCCAAAAGCAGAAGATGTAGGGTTCTTGTTTGTTTCAGTTGATCCAGACTCCTAGGATACAGTAGCACCATTATTGATGTTTAACCCTGAAGAAGAGGTAAACTTGTAGTATCTTAGTTTTTTGTTTTTGCTTGTTTTTTGTTTGTTTGTTTGTTTTGTTGTTGTTGTTGTTGTTCTGTATCATCATTCCTTATATAGGTCTCATATTATCTACTTATTTAATGCAGGAAATTCCATCTGTGACAATTTTTTCAGGTGATTTTTATTTTCTAAGATAGACAGTAACTTATATAAGCCTTGAGTTTAATTGCATTCCCCTGCAAAAACTCCTCCTTCAGCTGAGGTCAGTAGAGTCTTCTAAGTCAAAGAAAGGCTAACCTCCATAGACAGTCACATTCCTTAGGAGGACCGGGGGATCTTGATGTCATCATATAGTAGACTTCTTTTAACTACTACATATGACTGCTGCTTTCATTCTGGTGATAGTTATTTGAAAAGTACAGGCAACCTTTCTGGCCAGAAGAAGAGTTGCCATGCAAAATATATGTACTTATTTGTATTAAGAGAATTTATAAGTTTTCAACCATTGACATATATAAGAAAATATAAGAATAACTTCAAAGTTTTAAATAGTAATCATTTCCTTTAGGGCTTTCTGTCATTGCTCATACATATTTATTTTGTTGTCTCCTATATGTGAAGGTATATTTGTTTTGCCAAATTGTCATCAAAATGTAGCACAAACTAAATGGTTTAAACAATTGAATTTATTTTTTCATGTCATAGACACTAAGCATCTGAGGTATAGGTGTTGGTAGAGCTCATTCTGGAGGGGGTCACAGAAGGATCTGTCTAGTCCTCTTCGTTGGCTCGCTGTAGATGCTTGTGTCTTCCCATGGTCTGCCATCTTGTCTGTGTCTGTTGATATCCAAATTTCTTGTAGGACAAATTATAATTGTTCATATTGTTTTAGGACTCTGCCTTGATTATGTTATTTTTACCTCAAATACCTCTCAAAATATTATCTCCAAATACAGTCATATCTGAGATGCTTAAAGTTAGGACCTTAGTTTGTGAATTTGGGGGAATCAGTTCAGCCCATAACAGAAGGAGACAATATTCAATTCTCAGAATCATGTCCCTTTCCATGGCGGAATGTCCAGGGATTATATTATCTTGCTCACTGCTCCCTTTTTTTATTGTGTGGCCTTATTAAAAGTCTTTAGCAAAGAATGCTACCAGAAGTCATGAACATTGTTAATGTCTAAAGCTTTTAAAAAATTACTTGTACCTTCTTTGAGCCTTTTTCTATTTCTGCTAGCTATGTAGTTTGAATGCAAATACCCTAATTCAATGGAATTGGGGGTATTAAATATTTCTGTAGGAAAATTATCCATTGCATATAGAAAAAGTCTGTGTATTTGCAGCTAGGTTCAATGACATTGAAATGGTATGCAGGTACAAGATAGACTTGTATGATATTATGCCTCAAAACCATTGGAATTTAAGTTCAGGTAGCTTTAACCTAGTTAATTCATAAACAGGGAGTAGAAGTGGTTTATTGTCATTGGCTTAGCACTCATGTTGCCAATGGATAGGTAACAGCAGCTACAGGTGGTAAAATTGGATACTTATATAATGTAATGGTAAAGCATCAGAGAAAAATATTTATAACTTCAGTAAGTGATGACAAACAATGTCCTATTTAAGTGTCTACCTCTAGAAAAGTAGTTGGAAAAAGATGAGGTGGTTCATGTTTAACATTTACTTGATGTTTTTAGAAAGGTATGAATAAAAAGAGATAAATAGGAATCAATAAATTCAGCACAGAGAAAGGGAGAAATAGTAGTTTGGACTGCACAAATTTGGGAAAGCCAAGCTTCACTATTAATGATTTACTGGCTTTTTCCAGCAGCCCTTTTTAAAAAAATTGTAATCTGTTTTCTCTGTATAATTATACATGACAGAATATTTTGACATATTTATAAAAACATGGAGTATACCTTATTCTAATTAGAATCCCAGTCATGTGTTTGTACATAAGGTTGAGTTTCACTGTGGAACACTTATATATGTACATAGAGAAGTTATGTCAGATTCATTCCCCTGGCTTTCCTATTACTGTTCTTGCTCCCTTCCCTTTCATTCCCCTTTGTATAATCCACCGAACTTCTATTCTTCCCCTCTCCCCACTTTTTTTGTGTTAGCATCCACATATCACAGAGAATATTTGACCTTTGATTTTTAAGAATTGGCTTATTTTGCTTAGCATAGTAGTCTCCAGATCCATCCATTTTCTGGTAAATCTCATAAAGTCATTCTTTTTTATGGCTGAGCAATATTCCATTGCATCACTCCATTTACCAGTATAAAAGTAGTGTTCTGGAACCAAATTGTGTTCATTTCTTAATTTTTTTTAGAATTTTTATTTAAAAATATCAATTTTGTTGTTCAAACTGCATAATCACCTATATGAGTATGTGTATGACTAATGGTAAAGAAAAACTATAAAGGTATAAGCAAAGAAAAACATAAAGACAGCAGAAAACTCAGGAAAAAATCAATAAGTAAAGGAGATAAAAAAAATCTAGACAATTAATATTTTCTGTCTTGAGAGTCTGTCTGGTAACCAGCTCTCCACTACTATAGCAACAGAGAAAATCCACCTTTGTAACCTCATTAAGTTTCCTTCCATTGCACTGGAACCAGCTGGTGAAGTAGTAATCATCTGCATTGTCTCTGCCTGCTACCCTAAAAGGTCAAGTGATTCATGCATGTTTTCTTAAGTTAAAAGATGAAAAGATTATGGTTGGAAATAGGGTTATTACTGTCTCAAGATATCTAGGTTTGCATATCTCTAGCAGGCAGACACTAATAATAAGAATAGAGTTCATTGGTGACACCAGGGTAGTTTTCCACTTAGTTTTATCTTTCATACTCCTTTCACCAATATTTATGATTCTCTGGATGGAAGTCTTCACTTTTAGATTACCATTTAGGGGATGGAGTGTCTAGGAAATAATTTTAAGTCTAAAATTTTTATTTCCATCAGTAATGCTGGACTTCATCCTTGCGTAATTATCTTCAGTTACTCATGGTATGTCTAATTCTGTGTCTTGCCTTTGATCATAAAAATCAGGTCTACCTACATTTGAAGACATGACTCCTTATTTCCATTTTTTTCCTTTTTTTTTTTAACCTGAGCAGTACACTAGGTTTACTGTGTGTCACAAATCCAATCATTATTTTTTCTTATATTGCTGTTTTGTAGCTGTGCTTCTGCTCTCTTTGTAATAGAAGAGTGTTGTGGATTTGACAAGATGCAATATGAGAAAAATGTTGGGATACATCTTGGGACTCAAGGAGAATATCATATCAACCAATGCAATAGTTCCATTTTTCACCAAAGAAACCATGGAATATTTGCATGTGCTGCCAAATTCAGAGATTTTGGAGAAACAATTTATTCACCTTTATTTCTTTTCCCAGTGTGCCAAACCATTTTTTTTTTTATTTTTTAGTTGTTGATGGACCTTGATTTTATTTATTTGTATGTGGTGCTGAGAATCGAACCCAGGGCCTCACACATGCTAGGCAAGTGCTCTACCACTGAGCCACCACCCCAGCCCAAACAATCCATTCTTTTATTTACCGATGTTAACTTCAGTAATATATCAACATATTATCATCACACTGAAGTTTTTAGTTAAAATTATTCTGTAAGTGGAATATATGAATCTTTTGTCATAGATTTGTGTTCAAGACTTTACTGGTTTTGATGATTAACATAATAAAATTAGAGAAATTGTTCAATTTGCTTAATTTAACTGCCTTAGTTTGTGTCAGGGAGAATTAGAACCCAAAGCATCTGCACTTGTGTTTATTAGTTTGAGCATCCGAAAAGCTTACTCAAAAAGCTATTTAGACAATGTGTATAAAAAGCTTATTTGAAATATGCCTTCTTTTAATGACTTTTCTTCTTATTATTATTATTAATGCAATTAAATGTAGCATAACCATGGTTGTCTTTTCTGTGCAAATAATGGAATGTTGTCATAATAAGACTAGCATAAATCTGTATTCAAAGAGTATACACCAATGCAGAGCAATTCATATAAGAGAAATTCTCATTCTCAGGAGCTCAGGTGGACACATCAAAGATTAAAATGAAGTAGAAACTGCCTAAATTAAAGAGATTTTTCTTTTTACAAGAGGAAATATTTTTGACTATTTTTATATTATGCTTGGATACAAATATATTATATTTTTTGTTTTGTTTTGTTTTGTTTTTGTTTTTCTGGTATTGGGGTTTGAACCCAGAGGTACTTTATTACTAAACTACAACCCCAGCTCTTTTTATTTGTTTATTTTGAGACAGGATTTGCTAAGTTGCTTTGGGCCTCACTAAATTACCTTGTCTGGAACTTGCAATCCTCCTGATTCAGTCTGTCCAGTCTCAGGAATTATAAGTACCATACCAGGCTACAAACATTTGTTTTAATGTCTTCAATAATTTAATTCAATATTGGTAAATGTGACTGAATTGTAATAATTTTGATATTCCTTGCCTATTTGTTTAAAAGTTTGAACTTACTCATATATAGGCCAAGAAATTTGGCTATCCATTGTTTTGCTTTGAACAAACTAAATTTAAGTCATAACAGTTCTGAATTGAAAGAACTAAGTCACTACTAACATTCTGCCTTCCTACATATTAACTTATCACCAATGAGGATACCCATTTAAATTTAGAGAATCTTGTACTAACAACAATAAAATCTTATCTTCTCAGAGGGACAATCAATTCGCCTTGTTAACTTTTCCTAAGGCCAACAGTAAAATTCAATAAGGTTTTATTTTCTTTCCTGTAAATTAAGGATAGAGAGGTCTTTAAATTTTATTCATTGATGTTGAGAGAACACCACCACAATCCTGTAAATTACCTGTAGAATACACAAAGCAGTTAAATAAAAATTTAAAGGTAAATCAATATGACCACAGTTCTCAAGGTATTCAGACCTTATGTTTTCATAGTTTCATTGGGAAAAATACTGAAAAACAAACCAGTTATCATAAAATAAGATGTTTATATTGTGTATATGTGTGAAGGTATACATATGACTTAGACATACAGTGTTCCTAAGCATTATTTTCAAAAGTTATTTTGATTATATATAAATTACAACTTCCACTTTAAATGAGAACATCATAAAAATTTGTAGTGAAGTGTGACCTTTTAACTTTCAATGAAAGAATATGTAAGGATATATTTCATGTATGCCTAGTAGTGATGTTAAACTTTCTTACCACCTACATAATGCAAAGAGAGTAAGGTCTTCCTTGTACTGTGTACTTTGAAATCTTGCTCAATGTAGAGGTTGAATGTGTATCTCAGGAATTTGTGAGTTACTACTCCTGTATAAACTGCCTTTTCTTGTAGTAACAAATGGATTAATGGCATGATTATGGAGGTCAGACAGAAATTCTACTCAGAAAACAATTTTAAAGTTGTAAAATGAGATTCAGATAAATGAATGAAGAGTGTTTCCCAGGATGATTCTGCCGTTTTCTTAATCTCTTACCTTTGTCTAATCCCTTTGAAAAATCCTCCATTGTTTGACTTCAAATTTTTTGCCTTTAATATTTCTTCAAAAATCAAGGCTGATGTGTTTCTGCTTTGCCTGTAAAATGAATTTGCACTGTACTTGTCTGAAAGTCTTTGCTTCTATATATACTTGTGCAACATAAGAACTATTGCATTTAGTTTGAAAAATAAGAACTTGTCTAGTCTAGACAAAAGAGATGACTATCCAATTTAACTTTGTCTTTGGATGAGAAAATTAGTTAATATATAACAGGATGTGTAAAGCAAAAGAATTCTTTACTAGGTTTTATGTTTGGTTAAATAAAAATTAAATAAATTTAAAACTTGAGCAATGCAGGCTAGAGGTGTGGAGTAACATGAACACCAAAGACAATCTTCAAGGGTTTAAATCTTGATTTTGCTAACATCAGGCTCCATGTCCTGGGATAATTTGCATAATCACACTCTATCTCAGTTTCCTAATATGCAAAACCTATATAGTTATATATCTAATGTGTAAATGTAATATGTAAAACCATATGCAATCTACATGTAAGTTGTAGGTCTTGAAACATAACGATCAGCATACTATTTTAAGAGTAAATTATTCAAGACATTTTTATTTATTAAATGCAAAGTGCTTTTTTTTAGTAAGTCATAGGACTTTGCATGCAAGTTGTATATAATGTATCATAAATTCCGGGAAAAATGGGGAGGAAACATGACAAAACGTGTGTTCTATAATCTAACATTTTAAATTATATATTATAAATTATGTAAGAACCTTATTTAATTTTTTCCAACACAGGTGACTATCATCTTTATTCAGGAATAGATGGAGTTTTCTGTAGACTCACAATAGTAAAGAGTTTTCCTGAATGGCAACTCATTTCTTTTCTTCTTCATTTGTTAATTATGACTATTACTCCCTTGTCAATGGATAGCTCCTTACCTCCTTGTACACATGAGCTTAAAATATTCTCATGTAAATTACCTTCATTAAGGCATCTATCTTCCATTGTTTTTTTTTCTTAAAGCTTTCATAGCAATCTAAAACCCTGCATTCACATTTACTTTCTGCCTTTTCCACTGTGAAGACATGACAGTTTTTGTTTTGTATCCTTATATTTCCAGTGACTAGAAAAATACCAGACACACAGTAAGTGCTCAACAAATACTTATTGAACAAATGAATACCATTATCTCACTAGGATTGTTATTCTGACATTCCAATATTTGCATTTGGCCATTTGCTTCTCTTAGATCTCATGCAGAGAGATTTTTATTTTATATTTAGCATTTTTATATAAACTTCAACTAAAATTTCTCCTTGTTCTTTGGTATTTGTTCTCATGTTCAGGTGGTTTGTTCATTTCTCTTCTGTCACTGCTACAGTGCTGCTTACTGAAATTAATTGACTTTTCATTTCAAATAACCTAGAACTCAAAATATTTCATATGTAGCAGAGAAGAGGGTCATTTAGTTTTATGCAGTAAAATGAAAGTTTGATACAAAAACAGAATGTTTATTTAATGTGGAAGGTAGATAATATGCATCTTAAAAACACTTCATGCTGTCTGCAGTCTTTAGACACTTTCACAAATCCCCACCAAGGGCTGCCACTTTCCACTGAAGTACTGACTCTCATAATTCAGTGTTTAATTATATGCATTTTACCAGAAAATGTTTCAATAATGAATACATAACTGATATGAATCTTATGCCCAAACCCCCAAAGTGTTCTACTATTGCTTTGGTGTTCACAATATTTCAGGAGGGAAAAATGATTGTCTTTTATTAAATTTCTATGATTTTTTTAATTTACTATTTCCACTCAAAAAGATACATTATGGATAATAATTACCATCAAAACATGCATGGCCTTTCCAAGGATGTCTCCATTCCTATCACCTGTGTGTTGTTACATGTCACCTTTTCAGGTGCTTGTGCTAGAACTAGAAAATAGTAATGTGGATGCATAACATTTATTTTGCTAGGGCGGCGATAAAGTGCCACAAATCAGATAGTTAAGCAACAAGAAATTACCATCTTCAATTCTAAAGGCTATCAGTCTGAGATCAGGGTTTCTTTAGGATTGGTTCTTTCTAAGAAATGTGAAGGAGAATCTGCTCTATGGCCCTCTCCTAGTTTCTGATGGTTTGATGGAATTCTTTGATACTCCTTGCTTACAGACACATGATCCAAATCTCCACACTTCGGTTCTCAAGACATCCTCCTTGTTTGCATGACTATCGTTACACACTTCATTTTTTAATAAGGTCACCAGTCATATTAGATTAAGGGCTCACCCTACCAGAGCTCATCAACTTATTATGATTATCCTATTTAAAAATAAGTTCATATTCTGAGGTACTGAGGTTAGAACTTTATTATATGAACCTTTAGGGGAAATGTTGTAACCCAGAACACACTCTAATTCTATGACTAATATTTAAATTTGAGATACCCAGATTAACTTTATTTGAAAATGGACTCTTCTTTTAAGAATGAAATAAATTTAAATCAGTCCTTTTAAGGTTTTGGTCTATTGGTTTCAAATTAAAACCTGAATGTATTCAGAATTGCTTACTTACCATTCTCACGCAATCTTTTTAAGTTTCACATTTGTTCATTTGTTTACAAATATTTGTGTCACATGTACCTAAATTTCGAATGCCCTTTTCCTATTTGGGAGGTGTAAGGAAAGGAAATGTCATGTTGTTCATATATTTTTACTCTGAGAGCATCTTTTACATTTCAAAATTAACATTTCTTGCTTATTATTATCCTTTAGTTTTTATCTTCTACAACCTCAGTTTTTAGCTCTATTCTCCCTCTTTTCTTTCCAATGGCATGTAGTAATAAGTAAATATAATTAGAAAATAGTGTGTAGCTGTACATCTCAAGATGTATGAAACTCTTAAAATATTAACTACTATACATTTTTCTTAGGTAATTACCTGCAGTAGCCTGCCTTTTCTTTTTCAAGCAAATAAATTCATAAGTATGACTCTGATATTCATTTATCTTGATTATACTCAAAATACTCAAGAAGATGGCTGGCCCTGAACTGTGAAAGTCATTAATTTGGGTATGAGAAAATCTCTCTTTAAAGTTCTGGATTCTTTGTCCAAATAAAGAACTTCAGTTATCTGATTTTTAGCACTGAAGAAAATATATTTCTAGTTTGCCAAAAAATACAAAAAGATAAGGTTGAAGTTATTCAAGTGCACTTTGAAACTGCCTAATGACTAAAGGGTTTAGAGATGTGAAATATATTTTACTTTAGAAGAAATAAGCTCTTTTTCCTTGCTTTGAACACCATACAGTATGCAATTATGCTATTTTTTTTCTATCCATGCTGCATATGACCAAGCTAAATTTAATCAACTGGCAATGCTTTGGTTAGAAGTAAAATTAGAGTTTGAGTTTGTATTAATACATCTGTTCATCATTTTTTGAACATGTTAGGGAAAGATAATATATAAAAATCAATGTTCTTAAGGTTGGAATAATTACAGGTTATGCAGTAGTTTACTTTCAAGTCTCTAACCCTTTTTAGATTTTAAGCCCCATTTTATAAGTACACCTAATGAGGTCAACAACCATCAAATAGAGAACAGAAATGTCAGCATAGGCTAAATCTGACAATTTGCTCATTATTCACTGTCAAGACTAGCTTATGAACTTTTAATGATAATTCCTAATGAGAAAACCTTAAAAGATTGAAAATGAAATAATTAGAGTAGATGAGACTAGTCTATGTGCCAAAATGATGTATTCCTTCCTGATGACTTTATAATTTTATGAAATAACATATATAAATTTCAAATTAAACCATTTATAATAATGTCAATGACCTTTGCAATTTCTTTCTTTCATAATCTATGCTTATTTATGTCAGTAATTTCTAGATCAAGATGAGTCAGACTCTTTTTCCTCGCACAACTAATTCTATAATGTTTAGTATAAATATTGGAAACCCTGACTGAAAACAGATGCTATTTACTGAATATGCTTATTTTTCAAAAATTCTTCTGCTTTTCAACTCTGTATAACCTTTTGCTTACCCCTGCTGATTCTCTGATGTTCCAGGGGTCACACCTGTTCTTAAGGAAGTGTGGGAGTGAGTGGGTTGGGATTTGAGAAAAACATCTGGGTGAACTTTACTGTAAATGGTTTTTATATATTGTTCAGTCTTTTCACCTTTTGCCCCATGCTCTGGATGTTAACAACAATTTAGGATTCTTCCTTACAGACAAACTAACAGAAAAAAGCTTTACTCTAAGAATAATACTGAGCAGTTTCTTGCTTTCAATAAAAAAGTCAACAGTGGCAATACAAATAGAAGGAAAGGGTTCTATTGTAAAATGATACATAAGCAATGAAACATGAAGTATATGTTACTAGGAAAACATACATCTGGGAATTATTATTAGTGCTTGAATTAACATAACTTTCAGTAAGTCATTTTAGATACTGGAACTCATATTTATCAATGAAATAAAACTCCTACTAGATGATTTATAACGTTATATTCAACTACCTTAGTCTGTTAAGGACTATATATCATTGCAATGGGGAAGGGCAGGTATTAGCTTGTAAGTGATTATTCCTGCTGAGCTTTCTTCCACCTTTCCCAAAGCACAACCCTATAGCTTGCCAAAGACCATTAGAGGAGTCATGAATGGTTAGAGAATTGGAGATTAGAAGTTGATAATATAAAAAAGAATGACAATTGATTGAGTTTAAGTTAACAGATGCTGAGGAGCTAAAATATGCTACTTGTTTTCATGGTGGTAATAACCGTCCACCTGCCTTAAGGTGTTTGAAATCTTTCATTTTTCACTGGTAATCTGCCTAATGCTATGTCAATTAGATTGTCTTTGAGTTTTCATTTCAACAAATTTTTAACATTTATTTTAATAACATTTATTTTAATTAAAAACTTTAATAATGTTTAATAGAAATCTATCTTCTTGAGCTTTGGGAATATGTAGTATAAAGTAGTTTTAACAACAGGTAACTATGTTGCTCCATGTATAATGTGGTCTTTACTCGGCTGTGGATATCAACTAACTGAAAATCCACAAAAAAATCATATGGCTAGAAATAACTATCTTCATTTCACAGATAGTGAAGCCAAGGATCAGCATGTGTCTATGGTTTGCCAATGGCCATAAGAACTAATAAATTATAGTGATAGGATTAAAATAAAAGTCTAAATGTAAATCTCATGCTCTTAACTGCTGTGAAATATCAATATATCCATATAGTTATAATACTGCTGTCAATTTAGACAATACCATGACTCAAATGACTCTTAAGCTGTATTTTTTCCTGAACTTGAATTCTGGATTTTTTGGCTTAAGATTCTGTAAAAATACTTTCCACATCATTAAAAATCTTAAATATACTTTAACTTGTATTCGTTTTCTGTTGCTGCTGTTAGCAAACTGCTATGAGTATAGTGTCTTAAAAATAACACAACTTTATAATCTTATAGGTTTGAATCATAAGTCCAACAATGTTATTACAGGGAGAAAGTGAAAGTCTTTGTGGGTTGCTCTTCTTTGGGAAGCGCTTGGTGAAAAGGTTTCCTTGTTCATCCCACCTTCTGGAGACTGCCTGCACTCCTGGCCTAGTGCTCATTTCCCCCATCTCTACGTCCTGTAGATATGGGTTTTGTCTTTCTCATATTGCCTTACTCTGATTCACATTTCTATTTCCCTTTTTCACTCTTGGGACATTTTGTGAATATATGGAAACCCTCTGAAAATAATCCAGAAAGTCCCCTTATTTTAGGGTCAACTGATTATATTCTTAACTCTGTTCACAATCTTAATTTCCCTTTTACCAAGAAAGCTAATATGTTCACAGGTTCTGGTAATAAGTATGTATATACTTTTGGGGAGGGGCCATTATACTGTCTACTACAATGTCTACCATTATATTTAAAAAATTTTTTCTAGCCATGATGCTATTGATGAATAAGTTTCATTAACAATGAGATTGTTGTATTAGAATACATACCTAAAAAGAATAAAAATTATATGTATGTATATATAGAAAACTATGTGTGTGTGTGTATATGTGTGTGTGTGTGTGTGTGTGTGTGTGTGTATATATATATATATATATATATAAAACTAACCTAAGTCCAATTTCCCATTTTTTGGTTTTACCACTTGGTTTCATGGGTTATTCATTGAAGTATGGTGTATATTTTTATTTTAAGGAAATAGTTTTCAAAATATATATACATCTGTGAATATATTTATGTTGATTTTGCACATGAATGCTTAATTATAACTGCATAACTCATGATTATAATTATTCTTCATTGAAGATCTATAAGAATACCTTTTTTTTCTTAATCCCAAACATCTAGCATTACAGAGATAAAAACTGAAAGTCTAGGCTAGGTGAACATATATTCTTTTCTGTTGTAAGTTGACAAATTTTAAAAAATAAAAAGTGTTGTAGACAGAATTAGGCAGAATGCCTCTGAAAAATGTCAATGCCCTAATTTCTGTAATGTGTGAATATGTAATGTTAGATGAAAAGAGGAGTTTTCAGATGTGATTAAGTTTATGGATGTGAGATAGAGGAAGTGTTCTTGACCTATTAATTTGGGCCCAGTTCAATCTCATGAACTCCTAAAAGCAAATACATTTTTTTTATCAGGCTGAACTCAGAAAGATACAGCACATAGCAGAGCCAAGTCGGTTTCCTAGATGAGAGCAGTCCAATTAGTAATAAGTGAATGAATACATTTTGAAATATATTTGCAAAATAAACATATAATTTTCATGGAGAATAAACTGGGGTCCTTTTACAAATCTTTCATGAGAATATTAATTTCTCATGACTCTTAGAAAAAAACACTTGATACTGTGTGGGAATTATAATTTATTATAATTTTATGTCCTTTGATTTGAAACAAATGTGCCCACATCCAAAGAAAGGCTTGGAAAAAGAATGTGTGTTTATTCATAACTGTTTACGTAAGATTAATAGTGGAGACCATTTGAAGTTGTTTCACTTATTGTGATGGAGGAATGCAATGTAATGCCATTTAGTTACCTCTACAATCTGTATTCCTTGCCATAAAATAATATCCCCTGTGTATTTTTAAGTAAAAAGAAGAAAGATTTGAACAGTGCTCAACAGTTGTCACCTTTGTATAAGGAGGAGTTCATATGCTACATCATATCTCATAGAATTTTTCTCAGTATCTAAAAACTGGCATGTGTCTCAGGCCATAGGTGAACAGGGAGAATAGGCTGGAGACAAAAATTTCTGCTACCTTTGTTTTATATTGTTTGAATTTTGTCATATGCCTGTGCCACCTTTGTATTTCTAAGTAAGAAGAAATTAATAGATGTCTTTTGAAGATTTTCTGGATACAGAAAATTTCTTACTGTTATTACTTACAATGTGTTACTTTGTTTTATATATATATATATATATATATATATATATATATATATAGAGAGAGAGAGAGAGAGAGAGAGAGAGAGGGATTTAATTATATTTTTCTGCTCATGTCTCTGTGTTTTTGTTCTTTTGTTTCTTGGTTTGTGTCTTCCTTAGGATTATCTATAACTCAAACTAGGTTCCCATCACTTCTGTCTATACTTTTTATTAATATTTTAAACTTTTTCTTTCTATTCATAGAGAACTTAAATATATTCTCCACATTAGAAAATTCAATAGCTTAATATTAATTGTATTATCTATTAGATAATGTCTGCACATTAGATAATTATATAAAATCTATTTACATATATATGTACATATGTGTGTGTATGTGTGTGTATATATACATGTATGTGTATGTGTGTTTGTATGTATAAAACTTCACTTTTATTATGGTCTCCACTGATCATTTTTCACATAACCCATTAAAATATGTGTAAATTTTCCCTCGGAATTTCTTTTTTTAAAAGAGCCTATGTTTTCATGTAGGCTACTAAATCCCCCAAAATCTTTAAAGAAATTTGCTTCTGATATATTGTAAAAATTACATATAATATATGTAAGTGTTAGGGTACCTCATTTTCCTAGACTTAATAAGATGCCTTCATCCTTCTTTGGTTGTGAAGTACATTTTATGATGTTCATGTGATATTGAGTTTTTCTTCTGTGTTTTCATGTTAGACCAGTATTTGCTCATAGGACAAGAGTTTTGTTATATTTGGACCATGTTCTTTCTACTGGTACAGGGACTGTAGAATTTTTCTTCTTACATATATGCTGAGGGCAAGTTAAGTTAAACTATTCATAAGTCAGTACCTTAAAATATAGGTTAACATACTTTGTTTTGAGGGACGAAGATGCACTATCACTGTAAATTAAATTTATGCCATAATGTTCAAGTCTTTTAAAAATTTTTATAAATATTCCATGAAATATAATATGTGGCTCATTATTTTGTAATTTTGTTATTATCAATTAAACTATGGCATGATCATTTTACAATTATTGTTTACATATTTCTATAATGTTAGTTTTTATGGATTCATCATGTCTCTACTTACAAATGTTTTGCATTCTTTCCTGTAAACTTTCTATAATCAATAATTCATGTTATTTCTCATTTATATCATAGATATATTATGATAAATGACAGTAAAAGTATTTATGAATGTATCTTTGTTTCCTAAAAATATTTTGAGTAAAACTTATTGTTTTTCATAGTTTTTTCTTCATTTTTTCATACTGGGGATTGAACCCAAGTGCCTTTTACCCATTGGCTACATCACCAGCCTATTTTATTTTGAGACAAGTTCTCTCCACATTTAAGTTCAGACTGTTCTTGTACTATGATCTCCCTGCCTCAGTCTCTGGATTATAGGCTTTCAGATTCCTGGGATTACAGGTGTATGTGACTGTGCCAACTTCAAATTATTTTTTTTCTGCTTATAATCAAACATAAATGTTGTGACAAATTATATTCAAAAGAGAAGTTTTGTACACACAAACACACCTAAGAACTCATAAACTCATCTAAATATATATGTGGACTTGCTTTGTACTCCAAACTTTCTACAAAATCCTCAAGTTTGAAACATCCAAAGTACCTGAGAAATAAGGACATAGGTTGAGGGAGGGATACAAATCCATATGGTGCATTCAGTGTGGTACATATAATTTTTATATATAAATTGCCACGATGTGGGCAGATTATAGAATATATTAATAAGTTAAATGGTGAGAGGACCCTTACAGGGGAATAAAACACTAAAGTCTAATATTGTTTTAATTCTAGTGAAATCATTTTAATTAAAACATGCTGTGAACTATTAGACTAAGTATGATATATAATATAGTATAAAGTATTAAGAGTTTCTTGGTAATAGGAATTGAGTTTTGTTTTCTTATGGATATTTTTATCAGATTTTTACATTTTCTATAATAAACATGTAATGTCATTGTAGAATATTTTAAGCAACTTAGGCAGAATTAGGAAATGACAGTCAAAAAATCTGCATTCAACATGTTCATTTGGGTACAGGTAATAGGTTCCACACCAGGAGTTTTTCAATTAAAGACAATTAACATGAATGGCATGTTTTTCATTCTGTTTTCATAGTCCCATTTTTGAGGTCTTATGTATTTTTTTTCCAGGTGTCTTTTTTCCAGGTGTTTTTTTTAGTTGGACCTTCATAGATGCTTAACCTGTTGCAAACTACCCTCAACTCTGAGAATCCTCTTAATTCAACACTTACTTGTGTTCTTGGGTAATGCACAGCTGTATCTCATTGAAACTGCAGTTTGTTCGGTTATGAAATTAACCATGGGTTGGATATCACTCGTCTTACCTGAACTGCCTACTTTTGGTTCCAGAACCAAAGGCAGTTGTAGTGGTCAAGTGGATCCATCCAACGGTGCATTTCTCTTCTGTGCTCATCACTCAGAAGTTTAACTTCATGCTTTGTGAATTTAAAAGTATGAGTTTTAAATGCATAGACCTCTATAATGCAATAAAAACTATAATTTTATTTATCTGACCAGTCATAACATCCTTAAAATTAAAACTTCAGTGAAGATGTCTTTACATTCTGTGATATTGTACCAGCTCTCAAAAAAGCTATGTAGCTATGGGATGTCTTTCATTGTTGTCGTTTGGTCCAGTCAAATTTTATTCTTGCTTTCTCTTCTGTTGATCCTGTGTTCTTTTTTAATATTAATAAAATATGGGATGTAACTTAATACATGAATATTCTTATTATTCTTTTATTAAATTATAGATTTCTACATGTATATTGCTTAAAATTCACTTTGAGTTTTGCATCTTCAGAACTTATTCCCTCAGAAACAAAAGCTTCTCCCCAGTATTTGCTGAAAACCCTTGCCTATAGTTACTTATTAGTAGAAAATGATTCCTTTTTTACATATTTCTGAAGATTCCTGTATCTCTGAACTTTCTCTGTCAGCTAATTCATGTTCTTCAGGTATTTTGGTATAAGGAATGACCTTGCAAACTCATCCCCTTTTAGATGGAATAATAATGTTGGAAGCTTACCCTATCATTTAGTTGAAATATGTTCACTGTTACTATTCTTTAGAAACTATTAAACTTATTGACCAAGCGCTGCAGCTTAGTATTAAATGTTTGTGTTTGTCATCAAGTCTGTGATGTTCGGTTGTGCCATTTGTACACTGTATCAACTGCAGCTATTTACAACACAGACATATCATTGACTTGGACCTTTATTGGAGCAATTTTAGCAGATAACAGGCATCAAAATTATTGTATGATGACAGTGTTTTGATATATGGAAATATCTTGGGGAAGAAACACATTTTTAAAAATTTGAGCAACAGATATAAGAGTTATTATTGGCCCACACTGTTATAAAACAGGATCTAAGCCAGACATGGTGGCACACACCTGTAATCATAGGAGCTCGGGAGGCTAAGGCAGGAGGATTTTGAGTTCAAAGCCAGCCTCAGCAAAAGCAAGGTGCTAAGCAACTCAGTAAGACCCTGTCTCTAAATGAAATGCAAAAAAAATAATAATAATAGGGCTGGGAATGTGGCTTAGTGGTTGAGTGTCCGAGTTCAATCCTCTGTATCCTCCTCAAAAAAGTAAAATAAAAATAAATAAATAAAATGGGATCTAGGGATGTCATTAGTTTAAATACATTTAGGTGGAAAATACAATAAAGTGATTACACTTTATTTTTAAGAGCAAGAAAGATCTTATTCAAATTCTGCTTCTTATACTTACTAGCTGGATAACTGGGGAAGATATTTAACCTCTGAGAAATTTGGTTTCCTCACCTGGAAAAATGGGATTGTTATGATTTGGATGTGAGGTGTCCCCCAAAAGCTCATGTGTGAGACAATGAGAAGAAAGCCTTAATCCAGTCAGTGAAGTAATCACCTGATGGCATTAACTGAGTGGTAACTGAAGGTAGGTGAGGTGTGGCCGAAGGAGGTTGGGTATTGGGTCATGGCTATGGGGTATATATTTGTATCTGGTAAAAGGAGTCTCTCTGCTTTCTATCATGTGATCTGTTTTCCTGTGCCACACTCTTCCACCATGATTAGGAGCTCTGAAGAATGGAGCCTGCTATCTTGGACTGAGACCTTTGAAACTGGGAGCTCCCAAATAAACTCATTCTCACCTATAATTTTTCTGGTCAGATCCTTTAGTCGCAGCAGCAAAAAAGCTAACTAATACAGGGATAGATAACAAAGTTTTCATGAGTTCAAATAATAAATTGTTCTTGAAATATGAACATAGATTGTTTAAAAACTTGGCAATAAATACATGCTACTTGGTCAGCAAACCGAAAGTCTAAGGGTTAGAGTTATATTTTTGATTTTGTATCATAAATAAATAAGTAAATGATTTGAATGATTTAATATATGGAATACTTAGCAAAGTGTGCAGCACCTATGAAACATGCAATGTTAACTCTTAGACGACACCTGTAATCATTCAAAATGCTAGACCAAATGACCAGAACTGCTTTTGATGACCAAAGAGGCAGGGAAGATTCCATAAGGGAAAGTTGTGGTTAGGATTCTCAGCTGCAGAGATTGGAAGTGCATTTCAAACAATGATCTATTATGAATATTATTAGAGTCCTCTGCTCCCTGCAGGTAGAAAAAAAGCATGTACTTAATTCAGAGTTAGAACTAGCTTTCTCCCAGAGGAGCTCTTAGAAAATAATAAAATCTATGAATGACATCCGGGTACAGGGTGCCTACTTACAAAAACAAACACAAACAAATAAAAAACCTTAGAAACTGCCATACAAGAAAACCTTTTGCTAAAATAATAAGCCCTTTGAAGTTTATTTACTCCTCTGGCCAAGGCAGGAAAAATAATTAAAAAAAAATACTTTGTCATTTTCACTCAGTGAGATTTATATCTTTTCCTGAGAATGAAAATGACAGGTGATTGAAAATATATCAAGCAGAAATTACAAATGAGATAGGGGTTTTACTCAGGTAGAATCCTATAAGTGGTGGTGTTATATGAGGGGCTTGGATGTTTTTATGCCCAAAGAAGATGCACACAATGCATCTAGCAAGCAACATTTTAATACAAAATACCCACAGCAGTTTTTGAGGCAGAAAAGATTGAGAGCAGATGCAGAAATTTAAAAAGAGAAACTGGATGAGGTATAACTTGAATGTGCCTACAGTAAACAAAACAGTGTCTCTATAGAAGTTTGTTGTTTTAAATGATAGTGTTTTTAATAATGTGAACTTTTTTAACTCTGTTCTCTGAAGGTAGTTTCCATAGATTACCAGAGAAGGGATAGAGCCTAGGAAAAATGTTCAGTTATAACCCAATGTAAGCCTAGGAAAACCTTTAGAATTAGACCCATGGAAATACTTTTGTTGCATGTTGGATTTTCCCGAAGTAGATGCTGAGATGGATTTGGGTATAAAATATTTATTAAGGAACAGCACCTGTGAAAGAAAAAAGGACAGAGAAGGATTAAGCAGAGATAGAAATAAATATTGATGCAGTTCTGATAAAGCCTTAACCAGCCAAGTAGGCGACTCTAAAGTGAGTTTTGCCCAACAAAGTTTACCAAGTTGGGCTGCAATAGCTGGACCTTTACAACCACAGTGCTCATTCAGTGGACATATGCATTCCCCCTCTACTGTCACCAGCACTGCATACCAGGCTGCAGGTAAAGCAGCTCCGTGCAGCTCAGACCTGAAGATAATGAAAACAGAAGAATGTTGATTGTAGTTCTGCAGTTTGGCATCAAGTGTATCCTTGATGAAGGATCTGAGTATACATTCTTGTCTCTATCACTGCTACATTAGAATTCTAAAATAGCTTTGAAAGATAATATCTCTACCTAATGCTGTATATCTAAAATCTTTTTTTAATTTGTTTTATTTTATTCATTCTTTTTAGATATACATGACAATAGAATATATTTTGGCATATTAAACATACATGGAGTATAACTTATTCGATTAATATCCTATTCTTGTGATTGTACATGATACAGAATAAACCCGGTTGTATATTCCTGTACAAGGCTACAAAAAAGTATGGACAATTAATTCTACTGTCCTTCCTATTCTCCTTTTTCTTCCCTTTCCTTTGTTCCCCTTTGTCTAATCCAATGGACTTCTATTCTTTCCCTCCCCATCCTCCCTTGTTGGGGGTTAACATTAACATATCAGAACATTTGGCCTTTGTTGTTTTGGGGGGACTGGCTGTATATCCAAAATCTGGACTCTTCATTTATATTTCAATCTTCTATTCCCCTTTCATTCCCCACTTAATACTCCATTCATTTTCATTTGTAAACCCAGCAAAAATAGCTGAATAAAATATATCAGAATTATGCAGCCTTCTAAATACCTCATGGGTATATATGATCCATGTTTTCAACACAATATTAGGTAGACACTACAGAATGTTTTTTATTTCTCTAAATACTATATTATCCGTTATTTTTAAGTTTCACATTTGTTTTCTCATATTATGTAGAACTATTATGTTAAACTCATACTTTTCCATGTGAAATTAAGAAAGGTTTTACATTATTATTTTTCTTCAAGTTTATGTGAAATAATAACAATTTATTATAAGTTCTTTAGTAGCAATTTACTAAAAATATAGTAGAAATTTATTATACTGGTCTAGAAAAAAATTTAAAAGTGTGATATATTTGAAATATAAGCCTAAAGTAAAATCTAAAATGTTTTGCATATTAAATTTTATACATCAATAAATTCTTTCTTTAAATAACATGTGGAGAGCTTATTTCTCAAAACAACATCTTGTTGCCTAGGGGACAATTTTTTTTTCTTTTTTTTTATTGTGGAATAAACAAAGGATTATACCTATTATATTCAGAGTTAATATCCCTAGTTTAATACATATAATTCATTAATAATAATGAAAAGAAGGAAAAGATTATTAAGTGCTGAAGGGGAGAGTTCATTCTTCAACTTCTTGAGTCAGTTTTGACATTTTTGTGACCATTCCAAATCTTGATGAGACCTTCACTCAGGAGTTTTACAGGAGTAGGCAAGCATGAAATTAAATTACCAAAGTGAAGTAGCTTACAGATGCCAAGAGATCCTATAACTCAGTAATACTGATAAATCCTTAAATTTGTTCTTTAGCTTCTCGGGTTTTTGTTGGTGGTGGTGGTCTTAGGGATTAACTGGGTGAATTCCTTCCATTTTTGGTTTCTGATATAGAAAGAATAGATTACACATTTTCAGAAAAAGAAAACATTTTTTCCTTAGTGGGAAAATTTCTGGTTACAATATTTTTTAGTATGGTCAAGTTATCCAGGCAGGTACCTATATTTTTAATGTTACCAAAGTATATTGTCCTTTCACAGTGCCTCTGGAATTGCTCAAATTCTTTCATTACAATCCTGATAGTAGTGTGTAGCTGATAGTTTTGTCCCTGCAAACTTTACTTTAAGGAATATAAATTCTTACCTGTGTGTCATATCCTGGAGGACTTCCACATGAAGAATTGTAATATGCTACGCAGAATTCTCATTTACAGATGAAGATAACAGACTGACTATATTAAAAATGTGTCACTGTTGGTAATGTAACCATTTAGAACATAACATTTACCGTTTTCAATGACCCAAGTGTAACTTCCTTTCAAATCTTGCAAAATCATTGCTATTGCTTTTTTTAAGTCAGCATCAGTCATCCAGTAGAGTTTGTGTGTGTGTGTGTGTGTATTGAAAATTCTCCAGTGGTTTTGACTACAATGGCCAGTTTTGAGGCAATTTTTTCAATTTTCATACTAAGAATTTTTCCTACCATCTTTATTTACATACTATCTGCTATGAATACTGAGACATTTTGTGTAATGTAGTGCCTTCTCCTGGCTACAAATTAGAGGCCAAGTTGATATAAGATTCTCTGAACTAAGGAATTATAATGAATTCCCTTTTCACTGTTATTTGTTTTTGTTTTGGTACCAGAGATTGAACTCAGAGGCACTTAACCACTGAGCCAAATCCCCAGCAATTTTTATTTATTTCTTTATATTTTTGTTTGTTTTTAGACAAGCTCTTGAAAAATTTCTTAGGGCCTCAATAAAATATTGCTTCACTCTTTTTAAGTTCGCTATCACTTTCCTTTGTTACTGTGGAAGGATATGGTATTTAAATGATAAATAGCAACTCAGTCCATACCTCAAAGGAACCTATGGGCCATTGGCCCACTCTATTTCCATCCTGTGTTCATTTCCTTAGTTCATTTCTTCTTGATATGTAACTTGGATCGATATGCCTAGAATTCCAAGACTTATGAAATAAGAACAAGGTGAAAATTCCAAGTGAAATCACAAATATTACATTCTTTCATTCAGGTATAAATAATAAACCAGGAGTATAATTACATTCAAGTAGATAGATCATCAAGGTTAGTGCCATAGTCATGAAATTATAGGATACAGTGTTAATGGTATACATCATAGGCCAGTTTCCAACAAAAAAGAACAAGTTAAGGCACATCGCATCTGCTACCTCACAGAAATAGGCACAGGACTTGGTAAATATCTTTATACTCTGAGGACTGCCCATGCTGCCCATACTCTACATAGGAAGATGGCCCTACTGTTCATTAGTACCTTAAATATTTGCCTATTCTGAGTTAGTGAGTGCATCTAAAGAAAGGGTTTTGAAAGAGATTCAAGCTTTCATTTTTAAAGCCCTACCTATTAAACCATATATTCCAGGAGATCTCAAGTTGCTTGAGGTGGTATTGGTAGCTATGTAGGCCTGATTTCATATGTTATAAACCCAGACACTTTGAAAGAATCGGTTCCATAAGTTGCCACAAGTTTAATTTGCTTGTGACCACAGGCCACACCATCATTAGCAGGGAAACTATTGCTATGAGGAAAGTGCCTTCCAATATGTATTGGGCCCTCACTAAGACTGAATGTCAGCTTATAATGAGGTAATAGCAAAACAAATCTAGTACCTTTTTACAGGCTGAATCATGCAACATCAAATGTCAAGTAAGTGGTGCCACTCTTATTTAAACCCAAGTATTTCCTACCCAGAACCTGAATTGTAAATCACAATACATTTTGTCATTGTGAAAAGATGTAAAAATGTGTAGACTGTGTGTTTTTATACATTTTGCAGTAAGGAAGAGAATCTTTCTCTTTCTGATGGTAGAAAAAAATGTGTACCAAATAGCTGTGTAACCTTGATGACTATCACAATTAGGCTACAGGGCCTTTCAGGAGGGATTCTTAATATATACACAGGGTTTGTCTGCCAGACTATCCTGCCTAATAAATTGTCAGCTGAGACTGCACCTGAAAAAGTTCTATTCTACTAAATATAATCTTAAGTGGAAGATAGGGTGTTTTTACCATATGGCGTGTGTAAAACTTTAATGACCAGTTGTGCACACCCCTGTGGTAGATTTACCTTTCTTTTAAGTCCGCTGTTATTAAATTCAATGTACATAGCATTTCTGAAACTACGCAGCTAATTAATGTAAGACAATGCCATATATGCAGGCTTCCCTGAGGATTTTTTTTTCTCAACAGAAAAGAAGTCTTAGGTGTTTTGATCATTCATTTATTATTTAGCAAATATGAATTAGAAATTTTCCTATATGTATTTTTGCCCCTATGTAAAAAACAATACCCTTTCTATAATGGATTTATATTTAAAGGAAAGAAGGAAGACTGGTAAGGAATCATATTGAAGAAATAGCCAAGGACCTTGGTCAAAATTTGAATTTCATTGAAATTATAATGAAAATCTACTGGAGGCTTTAGAGCAAGCATGTATTTAAATTTAATATGAATTTTGAAAGGGATCATTCTTGCTGCTTTGTAACTAAGAGAAACATACCTCATTCATGTGTCCATATTAATTCCCTTGGCTCTTAAAAAACACACACTAGATTGTTCCAAAGAAACCTTAAGTGCAGCATAATATGAATGCATGTCATATGAACAAAGATTTAGGAATACCACCCATGCATCACACTCTTAAAAACTCAACATACATCAGTATTAAACAGGCACTGACATTTCAGGACTTTGTGCTCAGTAAAGACAGACTTAGTTTACACCAGTCTATTTGCAATTCTAACAAGCTAGGTTATCTATTTTGTGATTTTGCAGATTGCAAGCAGTACTTTTGGAGAAATGTGTCATAGAAGCAAGAATGATGAATCTGAATACAAAGTAAGGACTTTTTGTCTTTTAGTTATTGTTGTGTGTGTTTTTTTTTTAATTTAATGGCTTCTACATTTCTTCGATTATATACTGTCATATTTTTTATTCCTAAAACAATGCCTGGCACCCTATAGATGTTTAAAAAATAATTTTTAATAAAAGAATAAGTATCAATCATATATCAATTCACTGCATATTCTCTCTATATAAGACAAAATGTTAAATTTTAAGAGTAATAAATAGAAGATTAGCCAAGACAATCTTGCTGCTTTCCAAGGGTTTAGAATCTAATTGTGTTTAAGAAATTCATCACATGACTGTTATCTTAGATAGCAATTGACATTTGCTGATGTTTGCTCAGTTCCAGGCACAGTGCTCTGTGTACTCCTTGAATTTTATCTTTTAGTCCTGGCCGCAACCAGAAAAGGATGGTAATGCTACTTTCTCCATTGTACAAGTAAAGAAACAGAATCTTAGAGAGTTTAAATAATTTGAAGAAAGTTGCAAGATTGAGAAATGAAACCAAACATCTGCCCTTTTTTCTTAACAATTAGTAATAATTATCTCTATGAAGTTAGAGACTGAGGCTGTAGCTGGCATTAACCTTTAGAAAAGGGAAATCTGTCTTATTGTTGTGTCCTCAGGGAAATGTTCAAGTAGGTGGTGAGCATATGAATTGACATATAAAAAGAGAATACAGCTATGCCATATGCACATTATCATTATCAGTGCCTGTTGAAATACAAAAACAGAACAAAACAAAAAAGCAAGATATATAGAAAAAGGAAATTACAGCCTTAAATCCCATTTAAGTTTTGAGCACGTATGGCACAGGCACAAATCTTTTCACATGATAATTATGTTTAGATTTTTAAAATTATAGGTATGGTTTATCTGACTCTTAACATTCATCTCAATAAAATATTTTAGCTGATATAATTAAAGATTCATTGTTCTTCAAGATGTTAATTTTTGCAAAATTTGCCAAGACGTCCTATGCCAGTAAATTGGAGAAAATTTATGCTAACCTACTTGATTATCTATAAGACAAGGGAGGTGAGAAAGAGAAGAAAGAGGAATATAGGAGAGTAAAGAGGAAGCAGGAAGAGTAGAAGAATAGGGATGTGGAGAGAACTAAATTCTCACAGTTCAATGTTAGAGAAGGTGTTCTCAAAGGAAAGTATATTCTATTAATATAAACTCAAGTAATGTACACTCTCTGTTAAAGTGAAGCTTTTCTGTGACTCAAACTATTTTTACAGCAAAGTATGGAGATATAGAGGGGTGTGTTTGTGTGTGTGTGTATGCACCCTCACATGTATGTGTGTTTCTGCAGCTGAGCCCCAGGACTTTTCTCATTGTGTGCCATAATGGAGGTCCTGTCTCCCTGCTGCCTGTCTCTTTTTCCTCTTCTCCCTCTCTAGTTTTTTCACTATGTCTTCTAATCTCCTATAGAGCATGAAGACTAAGCTCAATACATTGCATGCTGTGAAGATTTTAAATGACAAGATAAATGCCAAGGAAGTGTACCAGTACTGGCAGGGTATTTCCAAATCTTGGGGTTTAAATGCTTTAACCTTTACTTGCAAGTAGCTCCTTATCTCTGATTGGCATGTGATCTTTATTCTTGTTGGTTTCCTCTAGTCTTCAACAAGGACTTTATATTTCTCCCTAAAAATCTAAGTGATATTCTCCTAGTGTATGTCCCCTTCTTTTAATGCTAATTACTTTTTCAGTTTGGAGCAAGACTTCATGGTCAAGAAAATAGAGGGAGAAGCAAGCATAGTGAAAACCATTCACATTTTTTTTTCCTTTACGACTTTCAAAATCTTTTTTATGCTAACTTTATTTTTTTATTTACTAAAAGTTACTGCTTCAGTTATAAATTGTTTTGTTGCTAATAATAGACAACAAACTATAAAAGATTAAATATAACCTAGGTTATTATTTCACATAAAGATCCCAAGTTTGGCAGTTGATGCTTGATTGGGAGCTCTGTGTAATCTTTATTTATGCTTTGCTGTTCAGCATGTACAGTTCAATCCAGCAGCATACAAGATGGAGTCTGCAGCTGTCTATGATATAGAATTTCCAGGAAAGAGACCAGAGAAAGAAGACCCATAAAAAATGTGTCTTCCACATTTTATAGATGAAATTTCCCAGCAGAACCACTTATATCTCCAGAACTGAATATATAGCCAAATCAAGCTGCAACAGAAACTTGAAAAATATGATGTTTTTAATGGGATATTAACACCCTGAATAAAATTAAGAACCCTGAAGAAAATTCAGTAGGACAGAGAATGAAAATAGTGTAGACATCTGCTAGTTCTTGCCACAATCACATAGCCTTTTGTCCTTAACCTGAAGTCTTGATCATCTAAGCTGAAAGTGACTCTAATGCTAACTAATATTGGAAATATACCCACTTACTTTAAGCGCTAATTGTGTTCCAAGCAACTTGCTCAGGACTTAATGTGCATTTTGTTTCAGGTCTTATCATGCCTATGGAGGTGGCATAACCTTACTGTGGCTTTGATTAGGGCATTTCATATAAGCCTCAGTTTACACAGAGTCCTGGAAAGTAGTAAACATGGAAAATTCATCAGTTCTTAAGCTCAAATGAGTAGGTATTGTATACTTAATATACACCATGCTAAGAACAGTGTTAGATACAGAGTTAAAATTTTTGATGAATGTATATATGGTTCTTTAACTGGCTTCATTTGAAGCAACCATATCTGACTCCAGAGTTTGGGATTTGAACATACACATTGTCTTTCATTATTTTGTTAAAAGTTGCCTGTTTTGCTTTATATTTATGCATTACTTTGCATTTTTCTACTGTACATTTTTTTCTCCAGAATACTGTCTTTGAAAGCCTGATGAAATTAGAATATTTTTTTCTTACAAGTGAAAGAAACCTAAATCTAAATAAGCTTAGAAAAAGGGAAAATGTATTACCCAGACACAGGGGTTTGTCATGAAATACAAGGATATGGATATTCTTGGACCTCAGGAAAAGTGAGAGAAAGCTACATCGGCAGAGTTAGCAAATTCTGATCCATACATCTCTTCCTCTCTGTGCACTTATATATTCCTCTATTACTTTGCATCTTGTCAATTTATGCTTCACTGGTCCACAAAGCAGAGAACAGCACAGTGTCAGCGCGCAAACTTGGTGTGTTGTATCTTCAACAATTAGAAAGACACTTTTCTGGAGGCATTTCCAATATTCTCAGAAGAACTCTGAATGACTCAGCTTGTGGGGTATTGACTGTATGAATAAACTCAGTGGAAAGAAATTGTGGTTATGTGTCAATGTGGCAGTACCTTAGTTCACCATCAAACATTAATTTACACATTTCTGAGAAGATATTTTGTAGATGTGATTAAAGCTCATAAACATTTAACTTTAAATAAAAGAGATTGTCATGGATAATGAAATGGCTGACTTGCAAGCTATCACTGATTCTTCCCAGGACCTACCCACACCACCCAATTTGTCTCTAGATCTGTAACTAGACTCAAGTCCCAGCATGTTCCAAAGGTTAAGGTACAAGGAATAATGCAGGAATTTGCATGCTACACACCAAAATAACTGCATAAAATTTCTCACTTATACAGGCAAAAATTTAGAGGTTATATATGAAAATTGATTTTAAGGCTACTAGACTATGATAGGAAACATAAGATTGTATCAAACTGTATTAGTGATATATGCATAAGTAAGCAGATACTCTGTTTTAGGTAGGTGAAGGAAATAAGAAGACTGGGAATTATTGGGCATTCTTTTTGAAATGAAATGAATGTCTGGAGACATAAAATATCATTGTGGTCCATTTGTCAGAGCAGGGGCTTCTGAAAGTCAGATGACCAATGATTTTGTAGCGCAGTTCTGTCTGGTACTGGGTATAGCTGGTTACCAAACATATTCTTTGGATATTTCCCCAGTGATGGAATGCATAACCACAATAGACACACTTGAAGCCTTATAGAATCTCCACATTGGTTCACTGACTTCTGCAGGAATCTTGTTTTACACTGATCTATTATATCCATATTAAGTTGATTGGACCTAGGGAGAGAAAGTAGCAACTATATGTGATATATGAGTGTGACATCTTTGTTTCAGTGTATAAAATAAATCCATCCAAAATCAGAAACCTGAAAACTTGGTTATGATTTTGAGGATCCAATGACATGGGACACTGAAATATTCCTACTAGGAGGAGTAATACATTGCTGCATCTGGTCTCTTGTGCAACTAAAGAAATACAACACTTAATGAACCCCTTTGGAATATGAAATAGTTTCCCCATTTGGAGATGTATTGCAATCTCTGTAAATATCTAGAAATATAGTCTAATTAATTATACTTTTTTAAAATGTAAATGCATAAGTTGGAACTACATGTCTTTCTACATCTGAATCATCTGTGTTTTTGACTTTGGGCATTCCAATAAACATTGTAACCATTTACCCATTATGATCTAAGCTTTTTATTCTTCATGTATTCCTTTTTCCCCCTTTACTTTTGCTGGAACAAAATTGCTGCTGAATTGTCCATTAACTTTTCTTAGCAATTGCACTTACTTGAAAAAAAAAAAAAAAATCCAAGCTAGCTCAAGGCAAACTGAGCAGATATTGCTAGTGTTTTCAGAAGCTCCATTACATAACAAATAGGGAAAGAAAATTAGACTTAAAGAAAATTAAGGCACTACCAATGCAAGGTCTTTAGCAAGAATATTTCTGCTAAACTTTAATGTGTTATTCTGAAATACAGAACGAGTTTACGATACCAATGAAGCTCTTCCTTATAATTAAACATCAGCAATACAATTAAAATACATTATCCTTGTTTTCAGTATGTATCTTTAGGAAGATAACTGGAAAAAAAGAATGAATTATGAAATATAAAAGAAAATTGAGTTGAATAGGAAAGACAGGGTAAAATAAGTTAGAAAAAGATCTTGTATATTCCACATATCAATTCCTATTTTTACAAAGTACTGAAAGAATGAAAAAGTTCTTGAAATAGTAATATCCAATCTGTAGCAACTCAATGCATAATTTAGTCTGTCTCACAATAGATTATCTGATTCATAGCAATCATTTTGAATGTTATCTTCTCAAACAGCAATTTTGCCTTTTGGAAAGCCAACTTCAAATATATGAAGAGGTTTCTGTGGTCTGTCAATAATAATGACAAATAATAAAGACAGAAAGAAAAAGCAGAGGGGAGAGGGAAGATGGAATAAGGAAGGAAAGAAGAGAGGGAGGAAAGAAGAGAGGGGGCAGGGAGAGGATGAGGAAGGAAGGAATCCAGGAAGGAAGGAAGGAAGGAAGCAGGGGAGGAAGGACAGAGAGGGAGAACGTTAACTTAGAGTCTAGGTGTTTTCCTTTAATACATGTCTTCTATCATTATATGAGTTTTATGAACTTTGATCACTCTTATGTCATGAATCTTCCCCGTCCATTTCTAATTGTTAAAATATTTTGAAAAGTTTAATATATATAATTGTAATAGTTTATTTTAAAGTCATAATAATGTTTTTAACCTTCTGTTTCAGTAATATATCGCTTGGAAGATGAACCTAAAGTAATTTTAAAGACCTTCACTGCAGATATTTTTAATAGAGAAAATTTGCAAGAAAGGCAATAGTGAATAGTTAATCATAATGCATTCATCAGTGGAGTAGTATGTCTTTACCAAAATGACTATTAGAACATTTTGTAGAAAAGTCTAGTTGGTAAGTCAGAAGACAAGATTCTGCATAGGTCTTAATTATTTAAATTCTATATATTTGTGAGATTGAATGTAAAGGGGCATAAAAGTATTAAAGAACTGCTTTGAAGGGTGGAATGGTGGGGAATTTTTCAATAATTATCTTTTATGTAACATGTAAAAATGAAAGGAAGTTTTAACTTATTTTTCTTTTTCAAAATTTTAATTTTAGAGAAAAAATTGATGCTGGTATGTGACATTTGGTTTTCTAATCTATCTTAGGCCTCCACTTCTCTTTTTAATTTTTTAATAATCTTTTGTCTCATGTATTACTTGCCAGTTCTCATTACATTTTGATTTGATTTGATTTATTCTTAACACTCTCTGATTCATTACCTACCTGGCTTCTCATTTTGTAACATAGATTTCTTTAGATCCAAAGGACTTTATTAAAGATGGAACAAAAATTATGATGGGGGGGAAGAATAAGAAAGTGAGACAATATTAAAAAGAAAATTCTATGTTATAGGTTCTTCAAGTAATAGAATTAAATTCAGATGGACATAGCCTTTTTCCAAACAATATTTTAGACTCATAGAGGAAGAGAGGCATCAAAAATGAAAATAATTACACACATCCTGATAGTAGTTAAGCACCTCAAAAACTAGTGTACTTTAACACACACACACACACACACACACACATCATGAAGATCTAATTCATGTTTGTAATTCAAAGCAGACATCTAAATACTCTATATATACAATTAATTATAAAATTTATTGATGGTGAAACAAGGATTGGTTTCGTGCTAAAAAATACTTCTTATGAAATAGCAATTTAAAAAGAAGAAGAAAGGTAACAATGTGAGATCTTTAAAAGCTTATCATATATGAAACTACAAAAGACTGGTTGTGTTTAGAGGATAGGAACAAAGAGGAATGTAGTATTCTTAAAATGATGACAGACATTTAGGCATAATTCTATCTGTCATGGTAATAATTTAGAGTTTTTATCATAAATGCAAGACTACTGAATTATTTTATGCAAATAATTAAGAGATCTAACACATATTTAAAAGGCTGGTTGAAAATCATCTGGAAGTAGTCAAGGCAAACATATGCACATCAAATAAAATTATTGCCAGAGACAGAGCAAGAAATCAGACTTGCTTAGCCTAGGGTGCTGACATGGACATAAAGAGAAGTTATGCGTGGAAGAAATGCTCTGAGCTGGAATTCACAGGAATTGGTGATGGCATATTAAGAAGGAAAAACAAGAAAGATCAAGGCTGAGGAATGCTTACATTTAAAGTGTTGGTTAATGGATATAAATCAATGGAAGAGTTTGGGAGGAGCTGGCAGAGATAGTAGTAATCAATTTTTGAGAAGGTAATCATGGAGAAGGGAGTTATCCCTCGTGAGTAGTTTCTGCCCACTCTTCCTTTCTGAAAGAGTGACCACAGATCACATACAGAGTGCAATCCATGTTTCATTTTGGTTTCTGTCCTATGTTCATAGAGAAAAACATATCCATAAAGTGGATGGATGTCTTCACTGCCTGGTCCTGCCACAGAGGAGAGCTCAGAAAATCTCATGGGGATCTATGTCTTCATACTTCTGTGGAGGCAGAAAGGGAATAGAACAAATCAGCTTTTTGGTTCCTTTGTAACCCTTTCTCACCTTGATGAAAATAAGATTTAGAAGGTCCAGAGAAATCACAAAATGGAAATAGAGAAAATACTAAGTTTAAGACTCTGACTAAATTAAATTTTGAATTTCAGGGCACTGGAGAAAAGCCCCTCAATTTCAGCTCTGGAGAATGAGTGATGTCCTGCAGGTTTTCTCAGATGGGGGTGGGGGGTGGGGCAGGGATGACTCTCTAAATATCCATTCACAGGTAGGCTTGCTTCCTCCTGTCTCCCAGTTCCATAGCCTCAATCCCTGCCTCCAAATACAAGACCTTTATCTGTCTGTCCTTTGGCCTTCAAACAGAAGTGTACTTTAGCAAGCAAAACTCCATTTATGGTTTCTAGTCCTTACTGTTTAGAAGTCATGGCCTGTGATATCTTTCTACAAACCGAAATCAAACATATGACTGTAAAAATTAGCATTTCCCCTTCCAGAAAATGCATGCTATATCCATTCTAAAGATAGAATAGTTTGCCCAATTAACATCCTCTTGCCATTCTCCTTTTAAATTCATTTGTCATCATTTAGAGATGAGGAGAATTTGGTTATTTTCTGCTACTTTGGAGTCAGAAGACAAAATGATTACTTGAGAACATTGATGACTGCTTTTTAGTTTTGAGGTTTCATCACATTATATCATGTGATGTTCAGTCACTCTTCTTTTTTAGAATAGGCTAATAAATACTTACTCTGCCAAGTTATTGACAGCTGTGGACACTGAATCAAATATTGTGAACACTGAAATGTTTCGTTAGATAGAAGGTCCTCTTAAACTGACCTGGGGTTATTTCTGCAGTGTGGTAGGGCAGATGCTTAGAGTGAACTGGGAGTTAATGAGAAATGGGAAAGTGGGAATAAAGATTGTAGTCTGTGCATACCACCTGTGTGTTTTCATAGAGGAGAAAGGAGAATGGTTGTTGAATGGTGAAATATCAATTCTAGGAAAAAAAAATAATTTCAAGACAGAAGTCACTGCATTGTGTATAAACAAAAATGAGAAGAATAACATTTAAAGCCAGAAACAATGACAGAGCAATAAAAAAAAATGGAGAAAATGGGGGGTGGTAGTGAAGATGAGATTCAGAGCAATTAGAAACATTGGTTTGATAAAAGTGGGGACACAGTCTTGACTAAAATGTGAAACCAGAGAAGATGGGTACTATGAGGTAGATTTGGGTAATGTGTGCTAGTAATAAAAAAACAATATTTGCTTTATCTTTTACTTTCTTAGTGAGATGTTATGCAAGGCCAGGTGTTCCAAATGATAAAATTAATTTAAAATATTATTCCAGATATTCAAGAAAGCTGATCAGGAAAATGCAATAAGATACTAAGGGGTTAAGAAGAATGGGATATTGTTGGGAGCAAGTCAGATTTAAGTCTTTCAGCTATGTGTATGAGACTCTTCGTTCTACCCTATGTACCCTATGTGATGTTGAAAGAAAAAATATTAATAGTTAATGCTGTGCAGTGCTGTCAATTGTGCACAAAAATAAATACATATCCATTTAGAACACATTTTGCTATACACTAACACATTTATATGCCACAATGTTATATTTAAACTTTCAAATAAGTAAAATATGTATCTGCTTCAGCAAACACCTCTGAGATTTAACATTGGTAGTATTTCTTTGGAACCTATTCATGACTGTAGGAAGTGTCTACCTTGGTGATTTCTCAGCTTATACTTTGTAGACTTTATTATAGGGTGGAAAGCAGCATATTACAGTGACTTTTTATTTGCTTCACTTCTTAGTAGTATCAGTTCTTGAGAAATACTTCTTTAATAGATATGAATAAATCTGTGTTAAATGCTTAAATCACAATTTTTATTTTCCTTGTAGTATTGGGGATTGAATCCAAGGTCTTGTTCACCCTAAGTAAATTTTCTACTAGGGAGATACAGCCCCTCTTAAAATTTATTTTGAAACAGTATCACTAAATTGTAAAAGCTTTCGTTGAACTTGGTATTCCTGCTCAAGCCTGGGATTATAGGTATGCACTACCATGTTAGATCAAATGTTCTTGAGCAATTGTGTTATTGTTTCTATATTTTATTCATTTATTTTTTGCACCAGAGATTGAACTCAGAGGCACTTAATCACTGAGCCACATCCCCCAGCCTGCTTCTATATTTTAAAACCTACTTATTGTAAATTATTTGACAGTAAATTATTTTATAGTGTTTAATATGAAATTACAATGCACATGGACATCTATTTTGTAAATAAAAAATTCATTCTTTCCTATTTTTTTTACTCTTGAACATAAGTATACATAAGTATAAGCTACCATGACAATGTAAAAAATGCTACTATATTATGAGCTTCACCCACAATTTGAAACAACTATAATAAATCTAAACTAGTATTTGCAATACACATGCTAATTATATCATTGAATATATGACTTGATCTGTATGAATTTATTTGAACTTGAACTTGAAAAGGTAAAATATCTGTTCTAATTCTGACCAAAAGCATGTATTTATTTTCAGGATGATATCTTCCTATATGTTTATAGCAAACAAGGAAGATAATAGCTCTTCCAACTGTATATAACTATATGCAAATTAGTTTAATTCTCTCACCTTCTTTGAAACAAGAATAAAAATCTGTATCTTTTCACATTATTTTAGTTGTCACATGTGTTTGTCGGTGCTTTTTTTGTTTTATATGATGATGAGGGATATTGACTTTAAAAAAGATTAATTGTTTTGGAAGGAATAAGAAATAGCACAAATGAAACCATTCTTATTTGCAGGTGAATTTTCATAAACTATACATTTATCTCTGCTATTAAGCCTCATGGTGTTTATTGTCTTCTTACTTCTATTTATCATCTTCTACCTTAAAAAAATTACTTTAAAAACAGTTATTTGTACTATATTTTTAAGTGAATAACACTTTTTGTCTATTTTACCTGTTTGGAGGAGTCTTTCTTAATAGAAATTTTTTTACTCTTGATCTATGAGGATCATTTCTCAGCAAAAATAATTTTAGAGTGAGAAAATGGAAGCTATGTGTCTCTTCCCTGAAGCTGACTTCGTAGCCTTAACATTAACTGAAGGAAGGTAACTGCAACTGCCAGCCCTGGGCTAACTGTCACTGTTTTTTAATGTCATGATCTAGAAATTCAAAAGGGTCATCTTGGGCTAATCCTAAAAAATGGCTAGAGGATATATAAAAATTGATGAAGTAGCTGATACAATATATCTTCTCTGCTAGGGGATTTGGGGCTGCTAGCAAAAGTTAGATGAGAATATTTTTCAAATTGTTCATTATAAGTAATTTCTAGAACTAGAAAATGTATGGATATTTATGTAAACTTTGGGCCCTTAATCTTCCTCTCTGAGTGTAAATAAGTATGTCCCTACAAATAATATTAGAGTTATATGTTTAGTTTTTTTTTTATTTAAATGTATCTTGCTCTGAGTTATTTTCACTTATTATACATTTTCCTAGTGTGTTGGCCCTATGACATCTTTTGGTTTCTCATTGGTTCTCAGTCTACATAGCTTGACTAGTCCTTAAAACAAAATAAATTATCCTGAGTAAAATATACTTAAGACAATTTGTAGTTGTTTTTTTTTTAATTTAAAGAACAGATTTTAGAACATTTGAAGATATATAAAACCCTTAAATATATTAAATACTTCATGAGAAAGCTTCATAAACTCTATTGTTTTTCACTTGAAAGCTACAAAAATGTTGCAGTTGCTTTTAGTTATGAAATTCATAGAGCAAGACAAATAATCTAACAAAATTTTAAAAATAAAATGATCTATACATGTTTGGCTAAAATTATTACCATTAACTCATTCCATCAAGAAAGGATAAACAGAATAAAAGCATGATTTTGGATTATTGTGTTGTTTGTTTTGATATTCTTGTGTTGTTGATTTTCTTGAGTGATTTTGCACAGAGACTTCCACCTATTTTGAAAAAGTTTCTTCTCGAAATAATTTTGCCTAATTTTTTTTCTAAAAGATTATTTTCCAAAGGATCACATCCTAAAATATTTATTGAGAACCATGTTTTAATAAACCAGAAGAATACTAGAGGAAAGAATGAAAAACTGACATTTCCAAAATTTTGAACAGTATTTGTTAAAATAAGATTTGTTTGTGTGTAAGATAATGCAAGTCTAAAGGTGAAATGATTGGGTTATAAGAGCCTTAATCTAATCAGTGAATTGAACACTGATAGGAATTAAACTATGTGGTAACTGTAAGCAGGTAGGGTGTGATTGGAGGAAGTAAGTTACTAGGGGCGTGCCTTTGGGGTTTATGTTTTGTCCTTGGTGAGCAGAGCTCTCTGCTTCCTGTTTGCCAGGAGCTGCTTTCCTTTCCCATGACTTTCCACCATGATGTTTTGCCTCACCTCACCCAGCAGAAAGGACTGGGCTCTCTATGACAGAGACCTTTGGAACCATAAGCCACAAGAAACCTTTTTTTTCTCTAAGATTTTTCTTGTCAAGTCTTTTAGTCACAACAACAAAAAATGCTGATTAAAACAAACTATAACTTTTACAATAAGAAAAACTAAGGAAAATAAAATATTTATCATTTGATGAATTTACCATATATTAAAACATAGTTATAAATTTAACATGTTATTAATATATATTATAATACTTCAAATATTATCAAACTTTTTAAAAGAATAGAGGAACGATTACTGTTAAATTTGTCCATTATCACATAACTTAAGGATCTGAAGGCGCTGAGATATCAACCCCTAAATGTTAAACCTGTAAGTTGATTACAACAAAAATATATTTTTTCTTGTCTCTAAATAGAACTTTTCTGATTAAATAACATATAAGTAATATTTTCCAAGAAATCAAACTGCTATTAATATTTAGTAGAAGACATAAAAATACAATCAAATAATGTAATGGTAAAATTCCTGTATTAATACATTTTTATACTGTGTACTGTGTGTAGTGTGTGTATAGATATACATGAATGAGCATGTCTCAGTATTTATGAATGTAGCATAAATGTTATCTGAACCTAACTATGCTGTGTTCCTAGTATTTTGATGTCATTGAATTATATTCAAAGTACATACAAGAAATTGTAATTTTCAGATATACATTCTTTTTTTAATAAATAAAGGAGTTCTCAATTTGAATATTTACTAGTTTTGTGGGAATGAAGAATGATTAGGAAATAAATTCTCTACTTGCAATTAGTTCTCTCCTTGTTCTTCAGTACACTGAATGTTTTAAATTGTTGTCTCCTGCCAATTTATTCTGTTAGCTAAGAAATCATTTACTAGTTTCTCATAAACAGCACACTTTCCAAACTTGATTAGAAAATAGAATTTAAGCCTTGGCATGGTGGCACATGCCTGTAATCCCAGGAACTTGGAAGGCTGAAGCAGAAGGACCATGGGTTCAAAGCCAGCCTCAGCGAAGTGAGGCCCTAAGCAACTCAGTAAGAACCTGTTTCTAAATAAAATACAAAATAGGGATGGGGATGTGACTCAGTGACCAAGAGCCCCTGAGTTGAAATCCCCCCCCCAAAAAAAAACACTTCTAATGAAAAAAAAAATACTATTTTATATAATAGTTATTCACTTAATAAGTTAACATCTATCTAATTTTCCTTCACATGCCAAAACCAGGTATATATATATTGCAAGAAAATTATCTTTGCTTAGAAGGAACATTAATGTGAAAGGAAAGCATTCATTATTAAGTACTTATGCATGCAGTAGGAATTTAAATTGCTTCTGAACATTTTCCGTGTTTTGTAACTTTAAAAATTATCTTACTATACTTTTCAAACATTAAGACCAGACTACGTAAATAATGCCTTGCAATGGAATCCTCCATAATCCCCCTACAGTAAAACTGGAAAGGTCAGAATAGTATTTAGTGTTTTACAATTTATATAAAAATAAGCTGAACCTTTAACTTCTCATTAGATTTTGACAGGTAATATGGTAAAAATAAAAGATTCTAGACTGTTTCTTTATAATTCACATAATAACCTGACATCCCTTTTAGTTTCTAATTTGCCTCTTAGTTTGCTAACACTTTCAGAAGTACTGGTATATAAAGGTCTTATTCATATCTTGCCTCTATTATTACCACAAAGGATCTGCATCTCTATTCACTCATTGAAGAAAACTCTGCTACTTATAATAGCAATGTAGTTAATGAAATAATTGCTGTAAAATGTTGTGCTCTGATATTGTACATTTGAAGACTTTTGCAGACATTATAGCTTTTAGGATATCATTTAGGATGTCATTTTTGAAGTATACTATTATTTAGAAGAAATTGCATGACAAATTTAATGCATTTGGTATTTCTGCTTGACATTTGTGCTGTGCATACATTTCCCTTCATATTATTTGGTTTTAGAAAAATGTTTTCTCTCTTATGTAGAGCAGCAATATGATATTGTGAAAAGAGCGCAAGTGCTGAAACAAGTGAAAGCTGACTGATAATAATAAGCCCTTAGCTTGAAGCCCTGTCTTCAGCCATGTCTTACAGTAATATCACTTAAATGCAGTTTATAACACCAACTCACAGTGATCACTGGAGCATAAAACATGTTCACATAAACTTGTTCCATGCAGCATGTTTTGTTTAATTTGATCTTTTGATATTTGTAATATTCTATTCCTCTTCATGTTTGTTTCATTGTTAAAAAACAATTTACATTACCCCTGTGTGTTAAGTTGTCAGCTTGAAAAATTTTGCAATTAGAAAAACTTTGGCATAAAATTTTAAGAACCTGCTGCAGGAAAAGGAAAACAGACTTTGGAGTTAAGTATTAATTTTTACAGGTAGTGGCTGTATGTCCTTTGGCAGATCATTTAATCTTCTGCATTTCAGTTTATTCAGTGTATAAAATAGTCATTACTAGAGTATTTAATTCAATTAGGAGAAGTTTGCCTAGTTAAAATACGTAAACTTTCTAGAATGTTAACCAGGCATAATGTACATATACAATAATCACTACTTACCCTTTCTTTTTAATTATCAGAAAACTTGAAATGGGCTGATAATTTCTCCTCAGAATATATGTATTACCATTCTTAAATTTTCACATTTAAATGCAGTTAGAGAGATGGCAGAAACCTAGGAGGTGCTCAAATATACTTTACATTCATTGGTTAATAGACCTGATTAGTAAATATATGCCTATACAGTGACTACATGGTGAATTTGGAGAAGTTTGACCAAGAAAAAATGGGATTATTTTATCAAAGACAGTTTGGAATTGTTGGCACCAAGTGAATAATAAAATTCATACTTACTTTAATTGTATTTTATCATTATTTTACAATTCTCTACAGAACATATACTGTATTTGTCTTTAAATGCAGTGTTGACTGAACAGGTTATCTCAGTTGTGGTATAATCAGAATTAGTTATTTTGCTGGTGTCATTCCATATTCTCATGTGTTAATACCTCCTTCTAAGTCAACACCAATGTTGTTTTGAGGGTCAAATATTATAATTACCATTGCTGTTTCCTAAGAGACTATGCATAAAATCAGATTTTTTAAAAGGATGACCAGGATATTGAGGAATCTTTTTGCTTTCATTATGTCCTCCAAAATCTTTTCAGATGCTATTTTTTTCTGATTCAATTGAATATATGTAATATAAGAATATGTATATTTCAGTCATAAGTAAGAATACCAGGACTGAAAAAATCCTATCAAAGACTGGCTTTTCAGTACAGTATAATTCTTAACATGTTTCAACTTATGCCACTATACAGACTATTAAATATACTTGAAAGAAAGATCTTTAGGCAGAAGATAAAAATGACTTTGATATACTAGCACAGACCTTTCCTTCTTTCAGCTACTTCAAAGTTGCTCTCTTTCATTTCTTCTCCAAAATTATGAAGAGAATAGCTGTGACTCTTTGTCCACTTTTGAACTTTCCATTCACTATTCAACCCACTGCATCCTGGCTGCTGCCCTCAGCATTCAGGTAAAAATGCAATCATTATGAAGATCATCGAAAAGTATCTAATGAATATTACTTCATTTGATGATATTGAAACACTACCACATTTATTTCTGTCTTCCCTCATTCTTAGTTTTACTTTCATTTTATGAGCACATTTATCTTTTTCTATATTCTTCTATATTTCTGTATTCTATATTTATAGAATTCCCTAAACCAATGACTTTCTCTACTCTCCAATTATCAATGACCTTGCATGCACTGATTCCAAAACCTGCTATTTCAGGATCAGAACTTGAAGGCAAAACTTCTGGTTGAGATTTGCTTGTTCAACATCATAAGTGTGAAGTCAAACTTGGGTTTGATATTACCATGTGTTTATTTTTCTTCACGTCTGCACCCAGAAGCACCCCAGGAACATTTGAACATATCCAAAACAGAACAAATCACGTCTGTACTTAGACAATGCTACATTTTCTGAGTTTGTACAACTACAGTCTATTTTCCAATTTATAAAACCGGATTATATTTTAATTGCCTACATTTAATAAATAATCTATTTGTAAGAAACTTCAGTTTTAATCTCTATTTCAGCTTCTCAAGATCAAGTCTTTTTCTTTATTATTAAATATAGCCATTTTAGATAGCTTCTAAGCGATTTTTCTTGATCTCATCTCAAAACACCCATTTGCCAAAGAGCCAGTGTAAGATACATTAATGCAAATGTGTTCATATGTTTCCATGTAAATGTAAAGGCATATTTAAAGTGTGTTGAAAAATATAAAATCACATCTCTGCTCAGTACAATATCTGTATTCTCCTGTGTTGCCTATTGTGAAGAATTTTTCTTGTAAAATATCTCCTCCATTGACAAGCAAATCTGCATCATTATTGAGTCTGAAGAGTCTATGGATTTATTAGGTCCAACGGATAAATCTTGAAAACATGATCATACAACCATAAGTCTGCATTCTCTGCCTCTGTTGCTTCTTTACTACTTCACAATGTTATAGTTGCAAACAGTTCACTTCTATATTGTATTCTCCCTTACCTGTTGATGATCAATGGGCATTGCTGCTAGAGTCCAGAATTCCTTTCTTAGACCATAATAGAGTTTTCTTTTCCCAGTGCTATCTTAAATCATAATAATTGGCCACACCATATTTCTGTGTTCCTATTATAATAACATGGATGTAGACTAATACAAAAACACAAACATACACATGCTCACACAAACAAAACACACACACACACACACACACACACACATTTTTTCTAAAACACATGAGCATAGCCCATTAGGGTGTCTTGTTTAGGAATAATTCTAGTCCAAGATGTCTTTGCCTGGAAAAAGCCATTTTCCATGAAAATCAAGGTTCAGGAACCAATCCACAAGGTATTCCATTATGAAGATTTAATCTTCAAGGGAAGAAGTGAATAAATGTCTTCCTTGAGGGAAAGTAAGAATGTATCTTACCTTTCAAATATCTTCTCTTGGGGATCTAAATTGCATCAACACTGCCCTTAATAAGGTAGGAGAAAGATACCTAATCTATTCTTTTCTTATTCCAGAAGGGAAGATCATTACCACTATGCCCTATCCAAGAAATTTGCTTTTCTGGTTTAATATTGTACATTTTTTTCACATTAATGAATGCCATTGAAAATAAACTGCAATTTGTAATGTTCACTTATAATCTACATATAAATATGCCATTTTTATTAATTATTACTTATATACAGGGTATTTTAAAAAATGTTTTCTCCATTAATAGTTTAGTAAATATCTCTGTGTATACATATTCATAATGTCCTATAGATGTTTCAAATTAGCTGACATAATTTTGCCAGTACACACATTTTAGCAAATTATATTTTTACATAATCTGGTATTTAAAATATTATATTATCAAGGCTTCTGATATCCAAAGGACACTGCAACTGAGTGTGAAAACTGTGCTTTTCCTGGTAGCCCATCTTAAAGATGCTCATGGCTCCCAAGATTTCTTTTTATTTCCCTGATACATTAAATCTTACTGTCATGTCCTTTACAAATATGAGTAATTCAATTCTACTTCCTTCTAAACTAAATTTTATTTTGTTGTATGCTAAATAGGCATTCTTTTTATTTTTGAAATAGTTTGTTCAAAAATAAAAATATTGTTCTTCTGTGTTCATATACTACAATCTGAGGAAGAGCACTCTACCTAATCTCTCATGCAAAGCAATCCACAGAAACCTTCCTTTAAAGTACTCAGAAATATTCAAACAATTAACTGTTAAGTCATTTCAGCTTATAATCACTATTATGATAAGAGGAAGATGGGAATAGGGAGAAAAATTTTGTTTTCTACATAATATCATGACACTAGTTACCTGAACATGGCAGAAATTAGACCAGCATGGACTATAGAACCCTTTTACTGTGTACATTAAAGTCGGGTTATTTATATTTAAGCAGAGCATAAGACAAGCAAAAACAAACAAACAAAAAAATTCTACCAAATGTCAAAAAATTTCTATCAAACACCACAAACCCCTTATTCAGAGGTTTGTGTAAGTTCACAATGCCCATGGTCCACCTGAATTTATATGGAAACACTTATTTGAATTGCATATGTTTCTCTAGTTTTTGTAAATGCTACAAGGGCTCTGTGACCCAGAAATGTGTTTAATAATAAAACTACACAGAGGCACCCTTCAGTACAACTTCTACCTCTCTGGCTACATGATAACAATAGCAATATGAGGAGAGAGGTATTACCTATGCCAAGAAAATTATTGTAAAACCTTAACTTGATGTTCTTGTTGTTGAATTGTTTGTTGTATTTCCTGGTTTTTATGTGCAGTGGTGAATTAAGAAAAAAATGACTTAATTTTTTTTTTCACTTTAAAGTTGCTGAGGGCAAAGCCTTCTCTAATACCATCCAGCAATTTTTAATTGAGAAGTGTGTGTGTGTGTGTGTGTGTGTGTGTGTGTGTGTGTGTGTTAAACAAAGGGAATAACTTTGATTAAACTCTCTGTTGAGGAAACTATTAAAATTCCTATTACCTGATGTTCTCATATTTCCCCCTGTCTACTTCCTACTGACCTTTTTTGAATAATTCTGAATTGGATTTTTATTTCCTTTGATCTTTGTGATATTTACTATTGAAATATCATTTGCTTTCTGGATCATTTTAAAAAGATTCCTTTATGCACATAACACTTTTATAAATGAGGTGCAGATACTTCATGAAGTCTTCTGCATTCTTTTCATCCTCTCAGCCAATGTTTTATTTCCACATATATAATCTAATTCTGGAAATGCTATTTCTATTGGAAACAATGGGTACATTATTTTATTGCCAAAAACCCTATCTTTAATCACATTAATAGGGAACTCTGAAAAACTAATGTTGATAAGATAAAAATCAACTTAATGAATAAAAGCCTATAATTCATTATTTTCTAATATCCCTATTTTTCATTACAGTGCATTTAAAAAAAAAGATGTTAGATGGCTAGCACTTGCAATGTTCTGAACTAGACATGGGATACATAGAGAATAAGGTAGCTACATGAGTTCACAATTTTACTTCCTTTCTCCACTCAACATGTTTAGTGTCTAATACACTTGTGCATTAGTTAAGATATATTGTTTAAGATGCTGTGTCATTTAGTGTATTTGGCATTCATGTAACAGGGATGGCATGTTTCTATATTGTCATCCAGAGTTCAGGGCTCTTGTTCTCTTTTTTGACTATTTCCATTATCAACAAAACTTTAGATTATCAGGACATATCCAAGTCTCAAGCCATGAGAAGGTGGAAAAATTAAAAGGAGAACTGAAGTTCAGTGGTTTTAAAGGTCAAGGCTCATTCTTAAAATAATTGGCAATTACTTTATTACCCAACCACAGCTAATTATAAAATAAATGGGGTGTGTGTTTTCTGTCTATGACATTATTGACTAACTTAAAATTTGGACAGTATTAATGATGAGAGAAATGAGATTGGAAGTTGAAAAGTTAGCAGTAAAATAAATGCTTTCATAAAAACAAATGAAATGTTACCGCATATAAGGAGTGATAATAAAGAGGCTAAACATGAGAATATGTGTCCGTACTGTGGATGTCAGTAGTTTGAAATATTTCATGAATCTTTTTAGCTGGTTTTTGAGGTTTGACTTAAACTCTAGCATGTATAGATGAAGAAATTGAACTTTCAAAGAGAATTGTCCTTTCAGAACCAGGTATGGTGATGGGAATGTATATTAGAGTGAAATCTAGTTTGATCAGTCAAATTCAATTTTAACATCTGAACATAGAAGGTTTGCATAGAATGCAAGGGGCTTGGGGTTTATTATTTAAAGAATTAAAACTACATTAAATATTTGCCTAAATAGAATCACGCATTAGAAAAGTAGGGTGGCTAAAATAGGAATATAATAGCAGAAACATTTAGGATGCCATGACAGTAGTTATAATGGCAGGTATTTAAGATCCAGGTCAATGAAATTAAAAATCAGTTCCATATTTTGATTTGCAGCTTTGTTTTAGTTTTGCCCATAAAATCCAGGTTGTTAAATAATTGAATGTAATCTTAAAATGCATACAGTGATGAACAATCTATTAAACAAAAAAAGGTTCTCTTCATTTGTCTTTGTTTAAAAATCAATACAAATAGTATGTTTCCAGATATAGCAATATAGAAGACAACCTAATTGTGATATAGTTAACTTATTATGCTGTCATAATTGACCTCAGATGAATCATATATGCAGTTTCTGGACAATTCTACTAATGTTATCACTCGTGGTATTTGTGGTAGTCAACATACATATAAAAAGATGTTTCGATGGCTAGGGCTTGCAAGGTTCTGAGCTAGATATGGGATATGAATTTTAATTACTAATCAAGAGCAAAGACTTTGCTTCCAAATTCATGCTCATTACATGAAAAATATGCAATCCAAAAAATACATCAATCATTATATATTCCTATAATATTGACACAGAAGGCCAGCAAATTTTCCATTATAGTGACTTTGGAAGTATCTACTACAATAGATGGGGAGGGGAATGGGAGAGCATGGTGATGTTGAAAGAACATTGAATGAGGTATTATTAAACTGGGTTTCTGTTTTAGTTCTCTACCTTCAAGCTATGTCTGTTTCAGTTATCAATTGTATAACTCATCCCCAAAGGTAGTGCCTTTAAATTAAAATAATAATTGTATTGCTCACAAATCTGGTAATTGAGCTGGGCTTAGTGAAGACAGTTCATCTCTGTTCCTTGGTTTGTCACCTGTAGCAGGTCCACCATGACTGAAAGATGCTTCTCAAGGTGGCTGACAAATAGTGTTAGCTTTTGTCAAGGAGTCTCAGTTCTCGTCCATATGGGCCTCTTTATTGATTGGGCATTTTATAAGACCAAATTTTTAAGAAATAAAAAATGGGGCCAGCCCAGTTTCTAAAGGAATTTCCAGGAAACTGGCACAATATAATTTATGTTAAAGTATTGATCTAAAGTATGCTTAGAGACCACCATGATTCTAAGGCAGAGCGTATCCAATAGGCTCTTGGTCAATTGCTACTGAAAAAGAGATTCTGGATTTTGGTGTTTACCAGTTTCCGTAGTGTTAATAATATCAACTGTGGCAAAATTTGTGTATTTAATATTTTATCACCAAACATTTAGTTAGAGTGGGATGAAAAATGCTACCTTTGTGCACTTGTACAAGCAAGTTCTAGCATACCACTTTATATATCCAGCCTCTAAGGGCAGAGGAATGTGTGGGTGCATTTAAGAAACCACACATGGACAATATTGATGAAATCATATGAATTTTTTCATTGCTACAATTAGAATAGAGTCTATATTGACTCGCAAGTTTGTGTTAGGCAAAAACATAGGTGGTGATTGAGAATACTTTAATGTGCAGCATATTCATTATTAGAATGTACCTTGAAATTATGTCTTTAATATTGATAAAGATGTTTTTTATAATAGAACATAATGTGTTACTTCACCATCTGATTTTACATGCTAAAACGAATGAACACTGTGAAAATGTTTTATTTTAAGTCACAGCTCACATTCTGGTGAAAATATTGTTATGTTACTCAGAGATAGCTCTAAAAACTATATACTATCTTAAATATAGGAATGCTATTTGTATCTGAATAAATCCACAGATTTTAGTCATCTCTTCTACATGTTTTAATCACCTCTTTTTAATGTTGGATACAGGAGGCCCAGAATCTAGGCTTCTTATTTCACATAGGAGAGCTCTTCCCCCTAAAATACAATCATCAAAGTTTCCTTGTTTGGTTTCAATGTGGTAGCTTAATAAAAGGAAGATTTTTTTCCTATAGATTGATAATATTTCAATAGAATCTCATGGACTAGAAAATAAATGTGACTATTAATATTGTCCCTGTTTCATAAAGAACACATTGTTCTGATGCTAGACTAATATTTTAAAAGTGATTTATTTCAATATATTTTGTATGTGTGCATTTATACACCCACAATCACATATAAATATTTTTGAAAGAGAAATTGCTTGTATAAGATTTTAAAAAATATATTATCCTCATATTTAAATATGAGCTTTCAAGAAAAAATTATTTTTATGTATTACATTTCATAAATATATACCTAACTGCACTTACAGTTGTACTAATTTTCAATAGAAATGTGTATGTCATAATTCACTTATTTATTTATTCATTTCACAAACCATTTCATTAACCAATCAAAATTAGAACTGAGCTAGAAATCTGGCATTTTAGACTACCTTGCTAGGGTTTCAAAAATATAATTCTACTACTATTCTATGATAGTTTTCTTTATCCACTTATCTATCAGCCAGTGTTCCTCTGTTATTTCATAGTTCCTCTTAAAGTGTAAAATTCTCTGTATGATAGTATTTATATGAAATAACAATGTAATATTCAAAGGAAAAATTCAGAAATATAATCTAAGTTAAATATCTAAGTCAAAAAATAGAATCATAGAAATTCTTAGTGATTGAAACAATGTTTTCTCTTACTAAATTGTCTTCTATATTATTACAATATTTTTCATAACCAGAAAATTTATTTAACCATGTAGATTTTCCATTGCAAGAGTTTAAAATTTCAAAAGCTGTAGCATCTATATTTAAATAATATTGTCTCAAAACATAGCTATACACTTCTCAAAGTTACATACAAAATAGAAAGCAACAATATATTTGGCATGAATGAATTTTATCTATATGTATTATTATGAACTGATTATAGATTTATCTCAAAAACACAATATTAAGGACAAAAACATGTTCTACAACAATATGTATAGTATGTTTTTCTGTATAAATATATCAGCACAAAAGCATTCACATATTGTTCTTGAATGTGTATTTATTGAATTCATCTGAAAACTAGTTTTCATATCCCATTAGTGGGCCAACAACTGTTTAGGGTTCTTCATATTTATACAAAACTTTAGCTTTAGGGCCTTTTTTATTCTAATGATAAAAGACAGTAAATAAAGAATGATCAATAACACAGATTATACTTTATAGGTTAGCAATCTCAATGGAGAAAACAGACAGCAAGGCAGATAGCATTCTTTGGGAGTAAGAAATATTATTGTATTTAAAGGAGTAGTCTATTTGAGTTTGTGCAATTTGGGCAAAGATATGATACATTAACCACGCAAATAGTTCTAGGAGGAGCAATTCAGATGTAGTGAACAAATTCAAAGATGAGGAAGGAACTTACCTCCTAATAATGGAGGGAAAGAAGATAAATGAAAGTTTGAGCTGAGAGAATGGCAAGTAAAATAAAAGATAAAGATGTGGGCAAAGAAGTCATCTGAAAATAGAGTTGTCCTAGGTTTGGAACTCCAGAAACAGACCTCTGAGTATACATACATAAGTGATGTTTTTGATGGAAATGTTACCAGGATAATTCAATGAAATTAAAAAAAAAATAGGAAGAGAAAGAATAAAATCAGGAAGAGGATTTTAGGCAGACTCCCTGAATCAATCTGATCCTTCAGGGAAGCTCTGGAGTATGAATTACTACTCAAATTTGATACAAACTATGGTAACATGGCTGAAATTATTCCAGCTCAAATTATTCCTAAAACCAAAGGCTGCCTGAGAGAATGCAAATTTCCAGAGAAAATCAGCTCTCCTAAGGCAATGGGGCTGCAGCTGCCAAAGGACGTCCTCCAAAAAGAGTTGCAGCTGTGTATTAATAGAGTTAGAGGCTGGGAGGTTGCACAGAACCAAGGAAAGGGGTCCCAGTGCATTTAAGCAAAACTTCCAGAGTGCACCTACAGAGCTAATGATTGTGTAGAGATTTGTGAACCTGGAAAGTCTTTTACTTTAATGCTAAGAAAGATTTGACGCCTCTACAGGAAGATTGGGAGCTGATGTGGTACCATCTGAACATTGTTTAAAGACAATGGAGATACCAGTAAAGTTCAGAGGCAGACAGAATAGTTGAGAAGTTTTATCTGTATCATATTTAATCTATTTTCGGTCTTGAATTAGATTGATAACATCAGAGACATTGAAAAATGTTCAGATTTAGGTTTTTAATATAAAGCACACAAGACTACTATATAGACCTGTAAAATGTGAAAGAAAACCAAAACCAAAACCAAAAGCAGTCAGTCAAGGAGGACTCCAAAGATTTTGGTGTGACCAAATAGAAAAACAAAACTTATAATAATTAATATGGTAAAAGCAAGATAGTGATGTTTTTAAGCTAAGAGAACATCATAGGAATGTGGGTTGTGAGATTTTAATTTATAAATACCTACTAGACATTCAAGTCAGGGATATCAAATAGGCAGTGAGTGTGTCAAAACTGGGTAAGAGATTCTTGCTAGAAACTTAAATCTGTAACTCTACAAAATGTGAAATTATGCAGGGTATGAGACAGAATGAAAGTTCTGAGAAAGAGTATAAACTTAAAATAAAATATTTCAATAGTAGGCATTTTGAATGCTCCAAGATTTATATACAAAGAAATTAAAAGAATGAAACAAAGGAAAAAATATGGTAGATGGGGAAAGAGCCAACCTAATAAGATACATGGACATCAAGGGAAGTCATGTTCTTTCATAATCTGAGAATCCTATTACATTTACTTTTTCTCAAGATCAGAATAAAGAATTGACTATTATATTTAGTAACTTAGAAATCATGGGATAGAAAGTTTGGAAAAGGGAAGGGTTGATGTTCTTTCCAAATAAGGACAACAGAGGTTCTGCATAAGAATTATGATTCTCCAGGTCTGTATGGTGATTAGCAGCTGACATCTTTGTTCCTGGTCAGAAATAATTCTTATTGCATCTTTATAATAAAAAGGAAACAAAATCACTGGTGATTTTCACACCTTGACAAAACGTATTTTGATATAGCAATGACAGCAATAGCAGCAAAAGAGTGACATTAAAATTGAAAGGGGAAAAGGAATTAAGGTTGAAAAGTATATATGAATGGTAATATGCAAGCCAGAAAAAATTAAAATAGTTATATTTCAAACTCAGGGACTGAATGGATTAGAGAAATATATTCATTGTAAGATAACAGATTACATTGAATTTAATGATCATGGATTTAAATAAGAAGATTCAGCACCATTTTGGGTTTTTTTTGTTCATAATTCAACAAGTTGGTGTTATAATACAGGACCAGGGTTGTATTTTGACCAATTTAGTATGAAAAATAAGAGTTTCAAGGAATTGAGGATGATTGTAACAATTGCTCATGGAATTTAGTCAAGTAATTGATGGAAAAGACATAATGATATTATGTAACCAGAACAATATGGAAGCATGGATTATAGATCATTGAGAGTTACAAAGATCTTTGTAACTAGAATAACACATTGGGCAAGCTGGAAGATAGAATGTGCTACACAGATAATGGCACAGTGGAAATTGAAATCCGTGTAAGAAGATGGTTTAACTGTCACTGACTATAGAAAGATCTAGGGAACAAAGTTGTAATGAAGTCTATGAAGGGAAGTAGAATACAAGGTTATTTGACATAAGAACTAATCAAGAAAGTGAGAGGCAGTATATAGTAAGTGCTGAAAGAGAAAAATTCTGCCTATTTTTATACTGCTAGATTTCCAAGTTTAGATCATTACCAGTCACATATTAGTTATTAGAGAGATATTTATAATACATAAATATATGATGAATATTAAAAGAAAACATATAATAACTTTAAGTACATTCAATGGTTTCATGCCTCCTTCTTAGTTAGAAGCAAAGCATTTATACTGAAATGTCAGTGGTATATCCTATATTTTAGAAAAATGTAAGCATGCTATTTTACTGTTTTCAGTTAAGATACATGTGTGTCATTCTCTGTACAGTTTTTATAGGTTATGCATGTAAAAACATGAATGAAATTAAAAGCCACAAGTGAAATAGCATGTGACACTTGTAAAAGAATGATCTTTGAATATACCTTGTTTTTTATCAAATACAGCCTATGTGATTAACGTACTAAAAATATCTTAGAACCTAGGTACTGAAAGAATTATCATCCAAAAATGTCTTTTCCCAGAGGAACTAGAAAGTAACAGCAAAGTCTAAGAGAACAGATTCTATATGTAGGACAGTATTTGTTAGCCTGTAGGTTAATTCCTTAAAGGAAAACTCCATTTTCAAAATGTAGGAGAAAATATGATAAATTTTTTAAACAAGGATAAATTGAAAAGGAACATAATGATTTACTGAAGGACTAAATTCAAATGTATTCTTGGAGAAAATCCTGTTAACCCATCAAACAGGTAATTTACAAATGTTTGGGGAGGATATTTAAGGAAAACTTTTCAACTCATTTGATATTGACAATGGTACTCACACAAGGAAAGCATAAGACCAAAGAAAAGAAAAAAAACCTTAAATATTACTTTTGTACATATAAACATGCATTTTTATATTATAAATCAATATCAGCAAAGCAAACTTATGCTAGAGGACACACAATGGTTCCAAGTAACTGGAAATTGAGTCTGCCAAGGGACCTTTTTGAGCTACTCATGCCAGTAGATAAATAGACAACAATGTGGTACCTGTGATCACCATTAAAAAGGAGAAATCATGTTAAAATTTTACAATAAAATGTTGCATAAAGAAGAAAATATTTCACTTCTAGCTGTTCCTATAGCTATCCCCATACTCTGTGATTAATATCAATGGAAAATCACATCAACCAGATAGAGCCAGAATATCTAATGACCCACATCTCTAGGAATTAAGATTTTATTCATTTGACTCCACAAGGAACCACAACCAGCTACAGTGACTACTGAGGGAAACAGAATGGTAATGAGAAAAGGTAATGAACAATATCACATATGGCCCTATGATTTCGATGCTTAAATGAGGGCTGTAGTTAGCTATGAATATTTCATATTTATTTCAGTAAAGGATGTATTTTGGTATAATTTAAACTTTTTCCCTTTCTGTTTCCCATTCTCTAATCAACTAACATAAAATGTGCTAAAATAGTTAACTTTATATTTCAATATGTAAGTTATAAAATATGATGAAAAAGTATGACTTATCCTGGGGAGGAATGAGCATTAGCCAAAGACAAATAAAAAGATTTTGTAAATTCTTACAACATGATGATTTGTATGTTTATAATTGTACAGAGAACAATAAAATCAGATTAGGAGAAAGCATTGTTTTGGAACTCATGTACAATTAACAAGGATTTATAAGGATCTATTAATCTGGATGGCAAGAACACTCTGTCAGTTTTCCTAAGCTGGAGCAATGTTTCTCTGAATTTCTTTCTATCTATGACTCTTGAATGGAGTTGTCTGCTACAGAAAAAATATGTATAGATTAGAAATGTGGACGTGAACAATAATAGCTTTAGTGAGGATAAAATGTCTATGTAGGATTACACTCATTGCAGCTCAAGCATAGTGCTGTGATTCTGCTGACTTACCTTGTGGTGATGGGCAGTGGCTGGGCTTTCTCCTCCCTCTGCCAAATCTCCTCTTTCAGCTTGTCTGACTGTGGGCCAGGTATGCATGTATGCTCTTGACAAAGAGCACCAGTGTCTTCTGCAGTTCACCCATATCATTGAAGTTGAGAGATTAGAGAGCTGATAGACTATTATGTTTTGCAGCTTATAGTTATAGGTTTAGAAAATCCAGCTCAATTTTGGTTATTCATATCAGTCACAGTTTTATTAGAGAAGGAATAACAGCATGTAACAACCCATTACAAAGATTTATTCAAAAAAATTATTGAGTGCTCACACATCACATCTACAATTGCTGCTTCTGTATCTGAGGCTGAGTCTGAAGTGAGAAGTTCAAGCATTGCATAAGAAATATAGATATTGTAAAGGAGAACAAGAGTATATCAGAAACTGTGAGTATAAACTCAAAAAGTTTAAGTTGCCTTTTTCAGTTTGTTTCATCAAACTTAAGAGACATCTCTACTATTGTATAGTATTTTACTGGGTTCATGTAAATGTTTCCAGTATATACTGTGAGTACCTTCTTGTTGTTCTATACTCAGAATCTAACTCAATGATTGCACATAATTGGTGTATAATAAATAATTGTTGGAATTATTTAAACAAAATAAATATATCTCTACACACCTTTTAAAAATGTACTGTTGCTATTCTTTTGGTCTAGATTTTTCTGTATTTTGTGTTATTTACTTTTTCAAAGCAAAATAGTTTTATATTTTACTTAATTTTAAACAAACAGGCTTTTTCTGTTGAGAAGCATTTTTCATTTCTGTTAGTTTTTGAAATTTCCCACATGTTCACAACAATCAGTTCCAATTGCCCTCTGCATGAATGAACACAATTGTTTGCTTTCTCTTCTCTGCTTGAAATAACCTTATCTATCTTCATAAATACTTTGTAAATACATTGTAATTTTAGTATCTTGAGTCTAAATAATAATACATGTTATCAACCTTGACAATGTTTATTACTCATATAAGATTAGATCCTTACATAAGAATGGAATAATTTGAAGTTACCTTTATTTAAGCTTACAAATATCATATTTATCACTCAAGATTATCAAGTATTGAGTAGTGAAATAACTCTTAATTATTTTCTTAGTGTACAACTTCATTATACAGATTGGTACATGTTTTCTCTATATGGTGATGTGAAGAAGACAGTTTTGGTCTAATGGTAAGTCTTTAGGGATGCCATAATATGACTTTACTAAGTGATGAGTGAAATTTTCATTTACTCTAAATGAATACTCAGTGTATAATTAGAAAAGTGGAAGACAGAAATCTGCCTCTATTTCACTAGTAGAAAGATTTCCATAAGAACTAGAGTATAAGTACCTTGTCATCAAAAATATTTCAATTCCAATGTATAGAGTGCAAAATGATACATTTATATAAATGTATGCCACTTTTGCTCCTATGCTATTTCTTTGCAATTATGAAGACACAGGTTGATTCTTCCTTCAATTCAGGTTACTACATCCATTTTCAAACTCTATTATGATTTAAAAGTTAAAAATAATGTATGATTTCAATTTTAAAGGAGTTTTAAATTGCCATTAGAAATCTTTCAGCAGCAGCAAAATAGCATGCCCTGTTCTGAGTACTAAGTGCTCAAATGTTACCACTCAGCAAAATTTTTCACTGTATGGATATATGCATGGCATTAGAATTGCTTTATATTTCTGGAAATTGTCTAAACATTATCATGAGATGCATTTCATTCATCTGTTTTCATGTGATCCTAGATTAAAATATTTTCATATTTATAGTAATCTATCTTTACTTCATCCAGAAAATTCCATCCCATTTTTTATTGATTTTTTAAGTTCCACCAATGTTTTATTATAATTAACATGCATCACTTGTGCATATTAACAGGTTTCACTACAACTTTTCCATACATTTATATATCAAGCTATGATTCTCTTATCCTCCTTTAACCCCTTTCCTCTCTCCTCACCCAAGCTCTTTCCAGATCATAAAAGTTCCATTATTATTTTCAGGTCAACTTTGATTTTTGTATTTGGATTTTTGTATTTTTAATTTCCACATTTGATAGAGAACATGTGATATTTGTCTTTCTATGTCTGGTTTATTTTGCTTACCATGATATATTTTAGTTCCATCCATTTTATTCCAAATGTCAGGATGCTATTCTTCTTTATTTTATATATATATCATTTATTTTTTCATTCCATTCAAATGTTGACAGGTACTCAGGATGATTTCATATCTTGGATACTGTGAATAGTGCAACAATAAACATGGGCATTTAGATATCTCTTTATTATGCTGATTTTATTTCCTTCAGGTGAATATAAAAGAGTGGAGTTTAATGCAGTTCTGCTTTTAGTTTTTTGAGGAAACTCCCAAGTGTCTTCCATAGTACATACAAAAATTTATATTCTCATTGATACTGTAGAAGGATTCCCTTTCTTCCTAATCTCAGCATAATTTGTTTTTGGTATGTTTTTGTTTTTTGATAATAGTCATCCTGACTAGAGGGGAGAATATTCTTAATGTAGTGTTGATTTATGTTTCGCTGATGGTTAAAGTTATGGAGCACTTTTTCATATATTTATTGGCCATCCATACTTCCTCTTTTGTAGAGTAGTTTTTTCAGATAATTTCTCTGTTCAATGATTGACTTATTGGTAATTTTTTGGTGGTGGTGGTGGTTAGGTTTTTATATATTCTGGATATTACTCTTCTATCAGATGAGCAGATGGCAAGGATTTTCTCACAATCTGTAGTTTGACACTTCAGTCTGCTGATTGCTTCCTTTGCTGTGCAGAAACTTTGTAATTTTTTCTAATTACATTTGTCAATTCTTGTTTTTGTTTCCTGAGCAACAGGAGTCCTATACATTCTTGTTCCAATAGCTTGAAGTATTTCTCCTATAATTTCTTACAGTATTTTAAATTTTTCAGGTCTTATATTAATGGCTTTGATTCATTTTTAGTTGATTTCTGAATAAAGTGAGAGGTCTAGTTTGAGTCTTCCTCATGTGAATATCCAGTTTCTTCAGAACCATTGTTGGAAAGGCTGTTTTATCTTCAATGTATGTTTTTGGCCACTTTGATGAAAACCAGTGGGTTCAAGAAGCAAATATTTATTTCTGGGTTGTGTCTTGTATTTTGTTCCATTGGTCTATAATTATTTTGTTTTGTTTTGTTTGTCTGTTTGTTTTTATGCCAATAGTATGCTGCTTTTATTACTATCACTCAATAGTATGTTTTGAAATGCCTCTATCATTTCTATCATTGCTCTTTTTGCTCAGGATCACCCTGTTTGCTTAGGGTATTTTATACTTCCATGTGAAACTTAAGATTCTTTTTTGTAGTTCTGTGAAGAAAGTCTTTGGAATTTTAATGGGAATATTGAAAAAGTAGAGAACTTTGGATAGTATGGCAAAAGTAGCAAGATTAATTCTTCCAATTCATGAATACTGGGGGTCTTTCCAATTTCTTGTATCTTTATTTTCTTTCTTCAGTGCTTTGTAATTTTCACTGTATTTTCTTACCCTTAGTTGGATTTATCCTCATATTATTGGTTTGTTTGTTTGTTTATTTATTTATTTGCTTCTAATTTATTTCTTGGTGAGCTCATTATTGGTCTGTGGAAAATCTACTGAATTTTGTATGACAATTTTTATTCTGATTCTTTACTAAATTTATTTATCAGTTCTAAAAGTCTGCTTGTGGAATCTTTAGAATTTTCTATGAATACAATTGTTTTAGTCAGTTTTTTCATAGCTGTGACCAAAGAACCTGACAAGAAAAAATTTGGAAGAGAAAAAGTTTATTTGGTGCTCATGGTTTGAGAGGTCCATAAACATTTGGCTCCATTGCTCTGGGCCCAAGAGGACAGAGAAGATTATGGCAAAAGAGTGTGATGGAGGAAAGTAGGTCAGGATATGGCCACCAGAACCAGAGAAAAACAGCACCACTCTCCAGGTACAAAATATATACCCCAAAGTCACACTCCCAATGACCCACCTCCTCCAGTCACAAACTTCCTCCTACAGTTACCACCCAATTAATCCTTATAAAGGGATTAATCCACTAATTAAATTAAGCCTCTCATAACCCAAACATTCCATCTCTAAACTTTCTTGCATTGTCTCACACATGAGCATTTGGGAACATCTCATATCTAAACCATAACTTTCTGCCCCTTGACCCCTAAAATTCATGCTCATCTAACAATGCAAAATACATTTAGTCCATTTTTGAGAGCCCCTGTAGCCTTAACAGTTATTAGATTTTTCAAAAGTCCAAATTCAAAAATGTCCACCAAAACTCAAGGCAAACTCCGCATGACTCCTGTAAAAATTAAAAGCAACTTACATGACAAAGCAAATGATACCATTCCAAAAAGGAGAAATTAGGGCATAGAAAGAAGGGGTTGAACCAAAGCAAAACTGAAATCCAGTTGGGTAAACAAGTTCTGTAGACCCATGTCCACATGTTATCCTGATGTTCTCTCCAAAGGTCTTGTGTAGCTCCACCCCTATGGCTTTGCTTGTTGTATCTTCTTGATTCCTTTACTTTCCTTGGCAGACATCCCATATTACTGGTGTTTCTTAATTTTGATGATCTGCACTACAGCTTTTTGACTTCTTCCTCATATCTCCATGCATGTTCGTATCAGGGGCTGCTCACATGAACTTAAATCCTGCTGCACTTCTCCTGGTCTCCCAGCCCTTCCTTTGAAATGTACTGGAAATCTCTGCGACCTTCTAATTCCAGCACTGTACATTCCTGCAGAACCAGCACCTCATGGTTAACACCAAGTTCTGATGCCATCTCAAGCAGTAGCCAAGCCTCCTGTGTCCCTTGTTGCAGCAGCCTCTTAGTGCCTGGGTGGCTGACCATGTTGAAACTAATTTATAAGAACTGCTATGCAAGTAGGGTACACTCTTGGTGTCTGCTCAAGAAAATTTTAATTTTATTCCCTTTAACCTGAGATGGGTGTGGTCTTGCCAGTTCCTGACATTCCCTCCAGCTGTTTTTCTATTGTATCTGAGTGAAGTAATTAGTGTTTTTTTAGTGGCTGCAATCTCTTTAACTACTATATTTTCTGTAGCCCCTAGTTGTACTCACAATTTTCTGGCTCACCTCCAAATTTCTCAGAACTTTCTGTTCTATTTTCTGCTCCTCATTCTTATAGTAAACTTGGCTAAAAGCTGCCAGCAATACCAATGCCACCCCTTGATACCTGTGTTGCCTTGAAATTTACTCCTCCAGATAAATTAGTCCATTACTTTTAAATTCAGTATCATAGAAATTCTTAGGACAAAAACAAATTGTTCACAACTTCTTTTTTTTTTCTTTTGGTACCAGTGATTGAACTCAGGGACACTCAGCCACTGAGCCACATCCCCGGCCTTATTTTGTATTTTATTTAGAGACAGGGTCTCACTAAGTTGCTTTTAGCACCTTGTTTTTGCAGATGTTGGCTTTGAACCCATGACCCTCCTGCCTCAGCCTCCCAAGCCACTGGGATTACAGGTGTATGCCACCATGCCTTGCTGTAGACAACTTCTTAACCATAACATAACCATGAATGACTTGTAGTCCAGTTTCCAAGAGTCCTCTCTATTCTCTGAAACCTCAGGAAGCCCATCTCTATTGTCCATAGTCCGATCAACATTCTGGTCTTCTGAGCTCCCCACAGAATTGCCCACTGAGGTCCACTTAAAACAATCTAAAAATTTTCTGCTTGATTCTGTAAACCTTACAATATGCTTCCCACAAATTCCAAAGTGCTCCAAAAGTTTCTTAACCACAAAGTCAGATTAGTCACAGCAACAATCCCACTTCTTGGTATCAATTTCTGTTTAATTAGCTTTTTCATTGCTGTAGCCAAAAGACCTGAAAAGAATATTTTAGAGGAGGAAAATTTTGTTTGGGGATCACTTTTTCAGAAGTCTCTGTCTATATATGACCAACTCTATTGCTCTGGGCCAGAGGTGAGGAAGTGTGTGGCAGAGGAAAGCAGCTCACTGCATCACAGCTGGAAGAAGAGATATCTCTATTCACAGAGAGCAAAATATATATCCCAAAGGCATACCCTTGTATGCTCACCTGTTCTAATCATATCATATCTTACTGCAGTCACACCCAGTTAATGCCTATCAAGGGATTAATGCACTGATTAGATTCCAACACTCATAACCCAATCATTTCAATTTTAAACTTTCTCCCATTATCTCACACATGAGCTTTTGGGGGACACCTAAAGTCTAAACCATAACAATACCATATCATTTATGTATAATTTGAAGGCATCTTTTCTGATTTGTATGCCTTTTATTTGCTTGCCTTCTGGTAGAATTCCTAGAATTATATTATACAATATAATTTGTTTATGGTTGACAAACTTTCTTTGTTCCTGATCTTACTGGAAATGTTTTCAGATTTTTCACATTCTGTGTGATATTAGTTATGGATCTGGCATATTTGTTCTTTATTTTGTTGTGATATGAACCTTCTAAATCTAATCTCTTCGAGTTTTCATAATCAAGGGATGTTTAATTTCATCAGACTTTTTTCTGAATTCATTGAGAGGATCATGCAATTTTACTAATTATTAATGATATATTTAATATTTTTATATTATCTTATTTTTACATCCACTTGGTAGGTAATTATGTGTCCAGAAATTTATGAATTTCTTCTAGATTTTACAACTTATTGGCATATACTTTTTCAAAATATTTCCCAATAATGTTTTAGATTTCAGTGGTGTCTGTTGTAAGGTCTACCTTTTTATCTCCAATTTTATTTGCACTTTCTATATACTTTGGTTAGTTTAACTTAAGGTTTGTTAATTTTGTTTTATCTTTTCAAAGAACAATCACCTAATTTCATACATTCTTTGCATTGTCCCTATTTCATTTATTATTTTCTCAGAAATTTACTATTACTTTTCTTCTACTGTTTGAGGTTTAGTTTGTGTCTGTTTTTCTAATACTTTCAGACACATTACTAAGATATTTTACGTCACTCTACATTTTTGATAGAGACATTCCTTACCATAAATTTTTCTTATTACCTCTTTTGCTGTATCCCATGTTTGTGAGTAAATTATCTTTTCATTTTCATTGGATTCAAGAAATTTTAAACTTTCCCCTCTGATTTCCTTAACAAACCCTGTTCATTAAATACTGTGTTATATTTAGTCTCCATGTGAGTATGATTTTAGCAGTTTATCTTACTGTTGATTTACATTTTTATTCTACTGTGATTAGGTATGAAATAAATTCAGTTAAGGTTCTAGCATATTGAATATCAAAAAAATGAAGTTACAGTGAACATACTGAATATGCTTGGTATTCTAATAATTGAAGAATAAAGATATTTCTGATCAAAAATTGAAACATAAAAGGAGTAAGTAGAAATAAAATTAATATAAATCTTGTATTCAAGACATTTTCAACCAAATGAAGAAGCAAGTATTTAATTTAGTGGAAAGCAAAATAAATAAGTATTTTATCATAAACAAGTAATTAATGTTGATTTTACAAAATTGAAATTTTTTTCATTTGGATGAAAAAGCAGAGTCTTCATAAAAAAGTTTGGGTTCAACCTTAATAGATAATAGGTTTTATATGAAGACAAAGCAAAAAGAAAAGAATGGAAGATTTTTAAAGACGACAAGTGTTCCCATCATTTTATAAAATGACAAACTAGTAACTGGTTGGAGTATAAAACAGATTTGGATATAAAATAGAAAATAAAAATGGAAATATTGAGTAATATAATATTTCATAAAGCAATATGGCATTTGATCTTTAAATTTCACCAAACAGTTGCAAAGAGAGTACTTTTACTTTCATATAAATTGTATTTTAGGATAACAGCTATTCACACTATGAGGAGTAGATGCATAAAGTGAGAGACTATATTCTTAGTACACAATTAGACCACTAGTGAGGAAGATTTTGTGAAATATTCAATAAGGAAATAGAAATAGTATAGAACCAAGGGAATAAAAATATTACCTAATAATTTAGTTTGTTTTCATGTGAGTTTACAAGAAAGCAGTGACTTTAATATTTTTAGTCTTAATTTGACAACATAAATACAAATCTATTTTACAAAAGTAAAGAGAATGTAAGAATTCTACAAAAATATGTATTGTGTATTTTTAAAAAATGTGCTAATCTTCATTTCAAATAGTTTACCCTTATTTATTTTATATTTTATGGGAGAGACTTCTCTTAAAAGTCCATACCTAAGTGAATTATAACATTAGATATCATAGTTAAAAATAATGTATTATATATTTCAAAATAACTAAAACAGAGATTTTAAGTATTCTTGAGGTCAAGAACATGAAACTTATTGTAATTTGATTATTCTACAATATAGACACAATAAAATATGACTTTTCACCCCATAAATATTTGTAATTATTATTTATCAATTTAAAAATCTTTTAAAAAACTATTGTTTTAATTAAAATAAATGTATATTCAACAACACATAAAACAAATACTTAATGTTAAATTTCACAAATATTATGATATCCTTCCAAGATAAAAGTTATTTAATTTCAAGAGTAATTATCCTAAAGCATGATTAAATTTACTGTGTTTTAAAACTGTTTTATTCTAGTATTCAGAGAGTATTTATTTAATCTATTACTCTCTTAATTCTATAGGAATTATGCAGGATCTTACATATGGGTATTAGTAAATATTAAAAAATTAGAAAATTATTCATTATATTATTATATATTACATGTAATCAAGTAAAATAGCATTTCCTATATTTTGATAAGGTTTATAAAAATAAAAACAATTTAAACACACATAAGCACACTCATACAAAACCCAATTCCATTGTGTTTAATCTATTTAATATCCTTATACTAAAAATTTAACAAAACAACTTAATATTTGTTAAAATATTAACATGCTAGCAAGATACCAGTAACATAGTAGATGGCAACCCTTTGCAAAGCAAGTATAACAAAAGATGAAGAATGAGTGGTTCATTCAAAGCTGCCATATAAACTCACAGATGAAAAGAATATGGGATAATTGAGCTATTTATCAATTTTTAATATAATGGTGAAACCAGGATGTAAAATGTCAAAATTTAAATAAAGTCTGGCTTTTATGGTTCTATTATTTTGTAATTTATTAGTCTGGAAATTTATAGATCTTTTCCATCTGTGTGCTTCAGATGCTTTGTGACATAACGATTCTGAATCTAAAATAAATGAGTAAAACATGAGTTTAGATGCTTATATTTGCCTGGAAAATAATTAATGTCAAAAATTAAAAAGGAATAACAAGAAAAATAAATCCTGTTTCTAAACAGATTTGTTTAAAATCTGATTTGTTAGTTTTCCTATTAAATTTTATTAAACTTCATTGACCTAAAGACTCTTTAAAGATATGAACATAGAAATACAATCAGAGTTAAAATTGATGGGTTAGAATTCTATACATTTATAGTTTTCTAGTTCTAATCTGCTCGATACTTTATGAGGCTTAATTTTCAAACCTTGAGTTTAAAGAAAAAAATAACTAAATTGCAAAGGGGTGAAAGCTTGAAAGAACTGCATTATAAAATAATATAGTCATGTGCTACCTACGGACATGTTGGTCAAGGACAGATCACATACAACAACTGGAGAATTCGTATCATATGGCAGTCATAAGAAGGTGGCAGTGCATCTGATTCCTCAGATGTTTGTGGCGATGCTCATGCAAATACACTGTAAAACAGGACTGTAAGCTATAAACTAATCATATGCCCAACAAAGTACCAATTCCATAACATAATTCATTTAATTGTCACAATTTCTAGTAGGTCTTATTATGAACAATTTCATTTCGTAGATGAGGAATGTGGGTTCTAGAAAACATCATTAATTAATTAAAATTCACTCAGCTAGCACATGAGAGGAGTTGTGTTTTAATGTGTGAAAGTCTTATTGTGTCCATACTTTCATCTTTATGCTGTTCTCCTCAAACACACCAGCCACTGTAGAATATTGGTGTTATATGCATGTAGGTCACCTTTCATCTGTAATTCCAGGATTAATCTTTTGACAGGTGCATTGTCTGTTGACTACACCCAGTTTTTTCTTCTACTTATAAATTTCAATGAATTATACAGCAAGTATAGTAATATCACTTTTATAAGGCTACAATTAAATTTAGAATCAGTGACCCAGAATCAAATTAATGAATATCTTCCTCTGTTGTTGTTCTATTTAATTTTAATAAAGAATTGAACTGACACAATTCCTGCACAGTCAACTCTAATTTGAGACTTTGACACTTTTGAATTTCAAGGTATTCTTAGTTTTATCATCTTATAGTAATCCACTTTTGAAAAATGAATATGAACTAGGTTACTAATGCAACCACACAATTATATTCCAGCATGTGTTCTACCTATTCTTGTTGTAATCAGTATTGATTTGCATGATTAGAAAATATTTAACATAAATTAGGACCCTGAGAATAGACTTTGCATGCTAAAGACATGGCTTCTTGGGACTTCCTGGAGAAATTTTCAAACTCCTAAGTTGCTCTTATCTAGGTCTTTGATTTATCTTTGATGCATTCCACCATTTATATAAAATTGAGAGATTGATTTATGAATTAAATTTTTGAAGGAAGTAAAAGTAGCTCATCATTTTTCTTCTGCTTAAAAGTGTTATATCTACATTAAGATCATTTTCCATTTCTCATGGGTCTTTTTAAATTGTGTTCTTAGGTGGGAACAATGAATTACCTGACAGAAAAAGGTTTCACCTGCACTGCCAAACTTCCACTGCATGATAAAAAGATTTTATACAGTTTTTATGCAGCCCATAATGGCTGTTGGCAACTGTGACAGACAAAGACCAGCCAGTACCTTATTTCACAGATCACACAAAACAGCAAGTGAACCACGGAAAGGAATGGAGTGAAGGACAAGCACCTCAAGTCACTTCAGTTAGAAGGGATAAGTGGCTTGCATTCTCCTTTTCACCTTTGAACACAACCACAATATTTCAACAAATCAAATCCATGTCATGAAATCATGAAATGCCCAGAATAAGTGTATTAATAAAGAAAGATAGTAGATTACTGGACAACCAGGTACTGAGGAATGAGAATTTACCGAGCTACTGGCAATGACTCTGTGTTTCATTTGTGGATAATTAAATTATTATGAAATTAAATAACGGTGATAGTTGTACAATTTTGTAAATATACCAATACCAGCTGAATAGCTCCCCCCAGACCTGTTTTTGTCTCTCTTTATCTTTCTAATAATAATACTGGGGATTGAACCCAGGGACTTACACATACTATATAAGCATTTTCCCAACTGACATGCATCTCTAGCCCCTGAATCTGCCATTTAGACAATTGGATATTATGGTAAGTCACTCAAAGTTTTTAAATGTGTTCTCTGACACAACATTTTGAAGATGTTAGAAACCAAAAAAAGCTGATAAAAATAAATGTTTGACCAAATGCTAAGAAGTTTAGTAAGAGCACATAGTCTGAGCTTAATTATTCTTGGGCACTTGAAAAAATACCCTTAAACCAGAATGTAAAGTGAAATATTCTAGACAATAGTCAAGTTATGGAGTTCTAAAGTTTTCTAATGTATTTTCATTATTAATATGTATGAGATTTGCAATCCAGTATTCCCCAATCTCTTTGTGTAGAAGTACTGAAGAATTAGCTGTCACAAGACACACCTATAAAATAGCCATCAAGTTAATAAAAGAGAAAAGCAAAGTAAACCAGGGTCAAGTTGTTAATATCCCTGTTATTATTTATTTATTAATTTATTTATTTATTAATTCTAATTTTATATTTTAGAATGGATGCACAATTCAATATTTTAATGTTAACTCTGTGGTATAAAATTATGTGTTAAAACTTCCTAGCTTTTATCTCTTTTTCACCCTCTCTCCTTCTCTTTCTTATTTATAAGAGATGCATTCTAAGATTTGTTTTAATGAGATGGCACGTTAAAATGGCTTTTTACTAAATAAAACCATTAAGTTTATAGGTTAATATTATAGCAATTTAAATACACTGTGGCTAAGTATATTGATTACTGAAATGAAATTGTGTTTATGGCTTACTTAAAACTTCATTTTTTCCCCCCACACATTCAGATGCAGCTGAAAACACAGTAAAATTTCAGCAATGTGGGAACTGTAGCCAAAAATACATATTACTCAAACAAATTCTCTTTTCATATTTCTCAGTAGAAAGAAAAATTCAACAAAGCATCTTATTTTCTGTACCTGCATTGTAGAAAAGTTGAATCGCAAATGAAAATAAATGTTTCACATGCTGATTTGCAATGGCTTATTTTTATTTGCTAAACTATCTTTGTAATGACTTTTAAGTAAAATATGATTCTGTATCATGCAGCTAACATTTTAATGCTAACAGGAAAAGAACTAAGGGAAAACAAAGAATAGTAATGAAAAGAATAAGACATGAACATGGTTATAAGCAGTATATACTGAGTATCTATCTATTATATACTAAGAATTTCATATGCAATAACAATTACTTCTCTCTATACACATAAAACTCATCCAAAAATAAAATAATATAAAAAATTTGAAGTAGGGGCTGGCAGTGTAGCTTAGTAATAAAGTACTTGCCCAGCATGCAGAAGGCCCTACAATCAATACCCACGCCCCACCAAATAATAATAATAATAATAATAATAATAAGCAGAGGCTGAGAAGTTAACATTTTAAAAAGATTAGAATATAGACAGTAGAATGAATTGGACTTTCTCTTTCCTTTGTTCATATATGAATACACGTCTGTGTAATTCCACATCATGAAAAACCACAGGAATGGAAAGTTGTATTCCATGTATATATTATATGTCAAAATACATTCTACTGGGGCTGGGGATGTGGCTCAAGCAGTAACATGCTTGCCTGGCATGCGGGGGGCACTGGGTTCGATAATCAGCACAACATAAAAAATAAAATAAAGATGTTGTGTCCACCGAAAACTAAAAAAATAAATATTAAAAAAATTCTCTCTCTCTCTTTAAAAAAAATACATTCTACTGTCTTGTGTAACTAAAAAGAACAAACAAAAAAACATTAAAAAGAAGAATATATCAGAAGAAACCCTGCCATACTATCCAACTTATTAAAGGATACACCTACACATCCATGTACACATAAAAACAAGAACAACCACCAAAAAAAAAAAAAAAAAAAGCAACAACAACAACAAAAAAAACTACCAGAGTTGATTCTTTAATCTATATAGGGTAAATATTTGTGAAGTCTATTTTGTGAATTTTGGTGTTTAAAATTATTTATAGAGTTTTTTTGTAAAATTTCTCCTGGCATATATCTGAATTTTCCAAGTGTCAAATATGAATTATTATATTCAAATCATTTATTACTCACAGAGTTGTTGAAATGTGCAAAAATTTAGTCTAGCACAGTGATACAAAGTGCATGAAACATGGTAGATGTAACATATTTACAAAAGAAATAACATGATTCTTTAATTCAGGTTTGAGATTCTCATAGGCCCTGTTTCCATAATTCATTGTGATGGGACAAAATTGTTGGGAAAAAAAAAAAACAAAAAAACATTTGTTAAAGAGAATGATGGCAGTAGGCAGTATTGGATAGAATTTGCTTTTTGTATTTCAAAAGAAAATGACATAACTTCCTAAAACAAATGTGTTATATTGCAAATATATTCCTGCTTGGATGTGTGGCTTGGTTACATGTACTGATTCTTGGAATATGTGTAACCTTGTCTTTATAGCATTGGAATATGGTGAATTATGACTTTTGACATCTTATAAAAACTCATTTCCAAGAATTTAAAAACATCACCAACACATGTTCTTCACAACCTGTATGAAATTTTTATAGTAATTTAAATTAGATGTTCTGTCACATTTTTTCATTATTATTTTTAGAAAATTAATGATATGATCTAGAACATTATTGATATGTTTGTTTAAATTTTCATTAAAGTACACTCTCTCTATATCAAGGTAAACTCTTTTTCTCCCTGTGTGCATTACCATTACAATTTTACTGGGGTGGACATTAGCACATTGGTAGAGCACCTGCCTAGTATGGGCAAGATCTTGGGTTCCAGTCCCAGCACTGAAAAAAAAGACTATATCATATATTTTAATATATTTTATATGAAAGCCATAAGAGATTAAAGAATATTAATGAGAGTTTCTTACAAAGAAAAGATTATACATATTAGGTCTTTTCGTTACTGATGTCAACACATACAATTATTACCAGCATTTGAATAAGACCCCACTAAGTAGTCACACAAACATTTAAGATACACTTTTTAAGAAATATATAAAACTAAAAATATCTCTGACATTAAATTTTAAATATCATATATTTGAATATTTGATATTTTATTGTTCTGATTTGATATGATAATGGAGACACTGATTTACTCTTACTTGCTCTAGAATTATACTATGATTATACACAAATAGACAAAATGGAAACTAGAGATTTTATTGATTAGAAATCCCATGACACTTAGTCTAAGCTTAAATTCAGTAAAATGAGTAAATATCTTTATGAGACAGAACAAGAAGAAGAAAAAGAATGGAGGGGGTAGTTTCACACTCTCATGACTCCAGTTAGCCACCCTACTTCACAAGAACAAATTATAAGAGAATATATATGTCTCTCTCAATTTAAGATGCTAGTTAACATTTGCTTCTTTATTAAAAAAAAAACTTCAAAATTAAGACAGCAATGTCCTTCCTCCTAACAGCAAAGATTTAAAAAAATAATCCAAAGTAATAAAAACTTTGTATTAAATACTACAAATTTTATAGTAAACATAGTACAATATACTCGTCAGTGGTTTTTTGCTACTATTTGTGCAAGTTTATTTTCCATTTTTGGTTTTGTTTTTTATCATTCTCCATTGGCTGAATTTCCATGCCTATAGCTAGCTACAGGTAAAACCTTTATTTATTCAGAGGAACAACTAAAATACAAAGTGGAGGAGTACTTTCCAACTTAGAGTTTTTTCTAAGGCTAACAAGAAGGGGCTGCTTCCCTTTTCCTAGCCATCTTAATCTGAGCAGTGAGGAACTACCTATGCAGGCATTACCAGTGATGATGAAGAGTCATCTATCCCGAGATAAGTCAAAAGATCAATATTTACAATGGACCTCAGTTTCATCTGCTTAAATAAAATAAAATATGCAAAACATATAAGAAACTTATACAACTCAATATTAAAAAATCCTAATAACCCATTTAAACAATGGGGGAAGGACTTAATAATATTTCCTCAAAGAAAATATACCAAAGGTCATTAGTAATATGAACAGATTCTCATGTCATGAATCATCAGAGAAATGCAAATCAAAACCAAAAATGAGCTATTGGCTCACATCTGCTAGGAAAGCCATTAAAAAAGGAGAGGGTGCCAGAGGGCATATGAATACATTTTTGGTAGGTATGCAAAATGGTGTGGCTGCTGTGGAAAACAATACAATGGCTTTTCAGTTTGGGCATGATGAGGTACATGCCTATAATCCCAGCACCTTATAAGGCTGAGGCAGTGGAATCCCAAGTTCAAGGCCATACTCAGCAATTTAGTGAGATCCTGACTCAAAAAATAGAAAAAGGGCTTATATGTGGCTCAGTGGTTTATTGCCCTGGGTTCAACCCCGACCCCACTGCCAAAAAAAGAAAAAAAAAGGAAAGAATAGAACACAAAAGAAAATAGAACTAACTATGCCATCCAGCAATCCCACTTCTTGGTAAATATTCAAAACAATTGAAATTGGGATTTTGAAGTGATAACTCTAATCTATATTTATTGTAACATTGTTTACAATATCCAAAATATAAAAACAATTTTGATATTCATCTATGTCTCCATTAATGTATAAGTGGTTAAAAAAATAGCTTGGTACAAACATACAGTGTTATACTATACAGCCTTAAAACAAAGGACTTCTTGCCTTGTGTGATAGTATGGATGTTCCTGGATGACATTATATCAAGTGAAACTTTCCAGTTTTAAAAGATGATTCCACTTGGATGAAGTATCTAAAATAGTCCAAATCATGAAAAGAAAGAATGCAATGGTGGCTTTTAGTGGTTGAGGGGATGGAGAATGAGAGTTATATAAAATAGGTATAAGGTCTTGGATACATAAGCTAAATAAGTTCTATATATCATCTATACAACTTTGTTGTTAAAAGCACTGTGATTTGCAGTTAAAATTTCATTTAGAAAGTAGATTTCGTAAATTTACCTAATTATGTATATATATCACAATTCCACTATTTCGTATAATTATAAGGTACCAATGAAAAGAAGAAAGTAGATTTCCTGGTGATTGTTTTGACCACAATTAAAAAAAAAAAAAGAGGAGGAAGAAGAAAAGGCAAAAAATCCAATTTGGATTCTGGAACAAAAAAAGGCTAAAAATGTATCATATTTTGTTACTACCATTATTTGTCTATGCTTTTTACCATTGCTCAATTTCCCCAGCTTACTTCATCTTAAAAATTGTTGCTGAATACACTGTGAACTGGACCTCCAACACTGAAGACAATATTTCAAAGCTTCCTACACTCTATATAGATCTGTCTCAAGAAAATTTCAGAACATTTGGAGCTCGTTTAGTTGGTAGTAGGATCTCAGAGATTATGATATAAAGTCTCTAGATAATGTGATTTCAAGACACTGTTTGTTATATGTCAAAAATACTTATCTTGAAAATTCCACTTTAATTCTACAATAATATGCATAATATATTGTTTATTATGTTTTATTAGTATCATGCTTCCCCTGAGATACATGACATCATGAGATAGGAAGATTGCTTTCCCAGAGGTAGAAAGGGTAAAACGGAAGCTGGCGAGGAAACAATGGCCATTAGATAAAACAGTCTACCCATTCGAATTTAGCATGCAGCTATTGATTGATCTAACTATATTTGCATAACTATCTTTCCATTTCTTCTTTAGTGTGATTAAAGCAAAGAGAAAAGTTAAAATTGTAGTCTCTAAATAATTAATAACTGTTTCACTCAGTTAATTGTCATCAACTACACAAGTGTGGATAACTTAATAAATACTCATTTCATTGCTCTCAGAATCATTAAGTATTTAAGACAATTCCTCATAGTGCATTTTCTCACTAATTAAAAAAATTAAATCTAGATATAATAGATGTTGAAGAGATTATCTATCAAAAATTTTCCAATATCGGTTGAAAAGCGGGGGTTCAAATTGTTGACTTAAAACAGATTCCTGTTTCATTTTGTACTTTTTAGAAATATGTGATATATAGTATAATTTCAGTAATATAAAATAAAATAATTTTGCAGTTTTGAGGAGCTTACTTCTTGTGTTGTTTAATGTGATTTGGGACACAGTATGAGTATAATAAAGACCTACTCATCCCACTAATTTATCATTCACTATCAAAACTTGTTATTTAAAACTTTTTACTTTCTAGTTATTGTACAATTTAGCCTTATTTTTTATAACTGTACTTAGTATGGTTCATTGGTTAATGGCAATGAAAATTCAAAACTGAAGTTTTGTTATAGATGTTCATATGTATAGTAAACCCAGTGAAGACAAAATTTTTTTATGCAGAAATATAAAAATCTGTCTCATACACACACGCACAAAAAACAAAACAAAACAAAACAAATCAAACAAAAAAAAAACTGGATTAAAAAAAAAGCCATGCACCAAAAGAAACCTGTTACATGATTCCTATTGGATAAAGCCCAGAACAAGTTAAACTCATCTATGGCCCTGGAAATTTGCTAACAGTCAGTGAATGAAATGCTCATGTGCTGGTAAGGATCTACCTATTAGGAGCATATAGATAGATATCAGGATTTTCACATGGTCAGTAATCTTAATGATTTTCACATCAGGTGAACTTCATTTAAAAATGTTTAATAAAATATTGGAAGTAGACTGTTCTTTCACAAAATCTTACAAAAGTTTTAAGGAATACAATAGTTTCTTGTCCTATTAGTAAAAGATATAAAAATATATATTTATTCTTTTTGTATTATAAAAATAATTAACTGGCATAAAAATAAATATTTTCACATATGGAATGGTAGGTAAAATAGCATATTATAAGTGCTAGTTTAATTATTATTATTAAAATGATACTTATAAAGAATTATGGGAATTTTTATGTTCAAATAACTTAAAGGGATTCTAAACACATTTAGTAGCATTGCACAATAAAACTAATAAATAAATACAACAAATTGTTAAAAATGACTGTTGGGTTAAAATGATTGAATTTTTGTTCGACTTTGCAGTTTGCTGTATCTTTTTAAATTGAGCATTATAACTGTACATAGTAATTGGGTACATTTTGACAAAAATCATACAGGCAAGGAATTTGATTTCAATCCCTATTCCTCTCCTTTCTCCCTTCTCCTATTCTCCTTTTTCTACTCTACTGATTTTCCTTTTTCCAGTGTACTTATGTATTTATGATTGGTACTTTCTACATACACGTAAAGAAATTTTTACTTTTCTATATTTAAATATTCTAAAGTTCACAAGAATTATTATAACCTCACACTGTTTAATAATAATGCTCATTTCTACTTATCTAAAGATTCTAAATTGGATTTTATTATGTAAAAATAAATTTACATTCAAGAATAGCAATACTATTATATTCCTTAGAAGAACTTAATGAAGGACTAACCAAGGCAGGATATGAATCTAAAATATATTATAACTGAAATTATCACAAAGAAATAAAAATGAGCGTAGTATCCTTTGATAAAATAGTTTTAAAATAGTAATTCCTTCAATAAATACTTTTTGCTGTTATAATGTGTCCTGAAATTATGTCTTTTTTACAAAAACAATATTTTCATTTTATTTATTTATTTATTCATTCATTTACTTATTTATTTGGGGGTACTAAGGTTTGAACTTGGGGGGCTTATCTACTGAGCCATATCCCCAGTGTTTCTTATATTTTGATTTTGAGAGAGGGTCTCACCAAGTTACTTAAGGCCTCACTAAATTGCCAAGGCTGGCCTTGAACTTGGAATCCTTCTGCCTCAACCTCCTGAATCATCACTAGGATTACAAGCTTGAGCCACCATATCTAGTTTAATTAATATTTTTATATGAATAATTTGTACTTTTTATTGAACAACATTTATGTAATATTAACTATCTTTCATTTGCTAGTACTCTAGTTAGGCCATGTCAAAATAAGTTATTTGTTGTTCAGTGATGAAGACAGATACTGAAAGTTTTGTGTTCAGAACATATATATATGGGAATAGTAAAGACTCATCACTCCCAAGCAGACAAAGCATAGGGATTAAAGGGTACTTTATTTTAATTAAGGCTACTACCTCCATGATGCACATATTTATTATGTTTTGATAGACATAAACTTCTATCATAAAGAACTGGAATTAATCTTACCTGACTCTCCTGTGTTTGTATTTGAATCTACCACATACCACAGTAAGTCCCACCATCATGTATATCCACAAGACACCAATTTATTAAAGAAAAAAAAAACCTATAAATATATAGCAAAAAGACCAGTAGACTAGAGGGAAAGGAATAGTGGAAGGGAAGAGGAAAGGAAAAGGAAAGTACTGGGGAATAAATTAGAATGAATTATATTTCATGCTTTTATAATCATATCAAAATGAATCCTAATGTTATGTATGACTAAATATAACCAATTAAAAATAAAATAACATAAAAAAATAGAAAAGAAGAAAAGGAGCCTAGGAAGTTTAATATTCCCTAAAACTAAATTAGCTACCAGTGGTCTGGCTTTCTGTTGATTCCCTAACATAAGATCAGTTCTTTTTTATTTTTTTTAATAATTTTAGTTGTAGAAGGACACAATGCCTTTATTTTATTCATTTATTTTTATGTGGTGCTGAGGATGGAACCCAGTGCCTCACATGTGCCAGGCTAGCACTCTACAACTGAGCTACAACCCCAACCCCAAGATCAGTTCTAATTATGTTCTCATACATGTTTTGAGATTAACAAGCAAGGTCATATGATTTTAAGATGATCAGTAATTGATCCAAAGCATTGGTGTTAGAGCTACTGTTTGTGCATCAAAACACTCATAAATATTGTAGAAAACCTTTTCAAAAGCAAAGCTTCATTTCTGAAAGAATTCGAGAGAAGGAGGAACATCTCCCCTTCAACAGTACTCCATTACTTCTGTTTGAACATAACAGCTCCTACAAAGTGTGGAATTGTGCAAGTAAGTAGGGTTTGATAATTATTCAAATAGATTTTTCTTTTTATGTGTTGAAAGAGATTGGATTAAATACTTGGTTAAATGATAAAGTGCTGAAGCTATGAATAAAACGGAATTCAAACCCCAGTTCTTTGCCTTCTGATTTTGATACAACTCAGGATGGGGTTTTGACATGGGGAATTGGGAAACTTGACTTCTAAAGCAGGGTATCTCAACATTTGTTTCTGTTTTAAAAATACCAATATTGAGGTTTACTGAGGAGCAATGAAATAAAAGTCCTTGGGGTTAAAGCCAGGTAACTGATATCAATTTTAAAATCTGGGATCCCTGTTAAAATAGGTATTTCCAAAATGCTGTCACCAAACCAAAAGAGAATGTCTACTTAATTAAGAAACATGGACGTGGGACTCAGTAATTTGTGTTTTAACAAATTTTATAAATGATTTTGATCCATGATAAAGTTTGAACTACAATATACAAAGAAATGAGTCAATGTAATTGATACGAAAATATCACTAAGTTCATTAGAAAAATTCTCCCTAGAAAAATTATGTCTAGTTCTAAGTATAAATAACCAGAAACAATTATAACTAGGACCTTCCCAATTTATAAAGTTCTCAACCATGAGAAGACTAATATGGGGGAAAAAAGAATAAATTCTTCTTGATTTCAATTCATGAAATGCATTTCATATTATAAGTGCTTTTCTGCAATCACTACTTAATTTTATCTTTAAATTCACAAAGGAAGTGTAAAGCAAATGCCATATATGCTTTTTATGGACAAGGAAATACACTGAAGCTTAAGATAAAACTGCTTTCAAAAATCCCATGGCAAAGAACAAGTAGAAGCACAACTTTTGACTTTAAATCTGGTGCTTCAGTGTATATGAATGAAAGGCAAGAAAAACTTTTGCTTGACAAGTATAAATACTTGTAAATTTTATTGTGTTCATGTGTGTGAGAGAGAAACATATGTGTGTAAGTGTGTGTGTGTGTATATATATATATATATATATATATATATACACATATACAGAGAGAGAGAGAGAGAGTCAGAGCATATGCAAGAGTCTGTGTACACCATCAGATTCTCCATCTTTATGGAAAAGGAAATGAAGTTTTTACATGAGGTTCAGAGTTATAATTAAAACAATCAAATCCAAGATCTTTAAAAAGACTCTGAATAGATTGCAGATTGCTTAAGAGCAGAATATAATCAAGCAAATCCAGAGAGAATTTAATAGACAGAAACTTCTCCTGTCTTAATTATATGTACTGGTGTAAGAGAGCCTGTAATAAAGAGGGATCATTTTATTTTGTTTTTAGCAGACTGAGCCTCATTATCTTGCCGTTTGTCATAACAAATATTTATCTTGAAATTTGTATGTGACCAACCTTATAACTTTTCTCTGTAAACTATCTACATCTAAATTTTTCTTTAAAAATAAGATGTAATTTAAAGCCTTTTTGATGTCCTAATTGTTTATCCACATTCTGGTGTATATAAGAGAATAGCAATATGGACTGTTCCTCAAAAGCTACCCGCTACACCCATCCAAAATAAATCCAATTTTTCTCAATTAAGTGGAAATGAAAATATGTGAACCCATTTATAATGTAAATTGACAAAATGGGCAATACCTTACTCATTTTTTTTCATTCACATATTATCTGGCATAATTTCAGTGTCAACATCAATGTATACAGATTTTAATGAAAGAGAAGTAAATCACATTTATTTAAACTGGATGTCTATTATATGCTGGGCCTCATGGTGGGTCTCAAGAACCCAGTGGTGAATATCAAACATTTTGCTCCTTTTGGGAAAAACAATGAACAAAATTCCATTCATAAATATTATGAATGAATGTGGAAGTAATAATGAATATGATGCTATCTTAGACAAGGGAGAGACATAACCCCTTCCAGAGCAAATTATATTTCAGTTAAGATCTAAAAGTGAGTCTTTTAGTTAGGCAAATAGGGCGATCATGGAGAAAAGATGTCATTTAGAGAGAAGAGCATGTTCTTTTTCAAACATAGAGAGCATGACTCATTCTCAGAACAGTTAGAAGAAAAGCAAGAATGGGAGAGTCTTAAAAGTGACTGAAAAAAAAAAGCACAGGTCATTTACATGTCTTTGAAGTATAAGTACAAGCATTTACCAAAGGTCTATGGACAGTCATTAGAGCATATTAATCCTCATGGTATGCATTAAAAAATGACTATGCAGTGGAGTAAATTGAAAGAAGGCAATACTAGGGAGTTAGCAGTATAATATCTTAGCTTTGCTCAAGACAAAGGCACTAGAGATGAGTAGAACTCGATGGGCAAGTTCAAGAAAGACATAAAATTATGGAATGGAAGGATTTGATTCTTGATGGGTTAATATGGGCATATATTGATATATGGCTTGAGAAAGGTGTTTGTTACATGGTTGTACTAAATTGAGTAGGAAACTCTAGTTAAGAAGTGAATTTGGAAGAACAGAGTAAGTAGTCCAGTTAAGAACATGTCAAGTTTGAAATGCTTGCAGACAGATAATACCTAGACATGCCAGTTTTATAGCTACAAAGTCTATTCTAGTTCTGTGGGAAGTGATTCCAATCTGATTATTTGCTTTTAAAGTTGATGATGATGAAAGTAACTAGGAAATTAAATCTTCTAAAGAAATTTTGAAAGAAGAGAAAAATCAACCTGTAACAGGTATGAGTATATACACTATATAAGGGGCATACAGAGTAAAAAAATTGATAATAAATACTCCCAAAAGATGACTGAAATCCCAGGAGGTATCATGTCACTGTATCCAAGGGTAGATAAAACAGGAGAGAAAGAAAGTGGCTCAATTAGTTCTGGAGATTAAAATTTACAACACTACCTATTAGTTTCACTGACATGAATGTCAAAAGTCAGTTCTATTGGTTGGTGAGAGCAAAATGAGGTGAAATGGGAAATTGAAGAAATAAAGACAATAATTATAATTTCAATAAATTTTGCTATAAATGAAAAGCAACATAGGAAAAGTTACGTGCCTGAAACTTATCAGGTATAGGGAAAGTAATACAGGGTTTAAAATATTTATTTAGATTGAAAGAGAAGCTTACAGGATGGATGTCAATAGGACAAAGCCAACTGAGGGAAGGTGGAAGACATAAGGGAAAGAGTAACTAGAATAAAGGTTTCAGAAGAGGTCATTTGGGAGGTCAGCTAAATATGGGCAGAGGCACCCTGGGACAGGATGGTAAGTTACTGATAAACTACTGAAAGAATTTTCATATGTGTGCCAAGGAAAATGATGTTAGATTTATTCCACGTCTTTCCTATTCCTATCCCCCATCTCTTTCTTTCATTCCCTGTTGTCTAATTTATTGAACTTTCTACCCTCTCCACACTTGATTACAGTTTAACTTCAACATATCTGGTGCCCTAATTAGAATAAGATATTCTACACTCGTATAATCTTATCAAAATGGGCTATACTGTTGTGTATAACTAAGAAGAACCAATAAAATTAAATTAAAAAATAAAGAACTCCAGCAACTTTGCCAAAGGATTCATAAATTAGCACAACTCTTCTGTTCACAATGCATTAGATCTGCATTCAGACCAAATATTTTTACTATACTAAAAGTTCCACACTCTTCTCTACATTAGTATTTCCATTCACAAAATATTTGTTGGTTATCTACTATGTACAAATAACTAGAGACCGTAATCCCAGCAACTCAGGAGAATTGCAAGTTCAAAGCCAGCCTCAGGAGATTAGCAAGGTATTTAGCAACTCAGAGAGACCATGTCTCTAAACAAAATATACATATCTATTAAAAAAAGGGGCTGGGGATGTTGCTCACCCCTGGGTTCAATCCTCAGTACCAAAATAAATAAATAAATAATAAATCACTGAAAACATTGTAGTAATTAAGTTAAATCCCAGGTATGTACAGAGGAGGGCAACAATGTTTTCAGTTAAAGAGAAGTGAAATAAAATGAATATGTGCATTTTTATCATTTTAAAAAAGAAGATATGTAAGAAGTCAGAAGAAAGGAAAGAAAAATGAAGCAGGAACGAAAAAAGAATTTTTAGCATTTTATGAAAGATAAAATAGATCATACTCTAACAGTCCTCCTACATGGAATTAAGAAAACAGAAATTGAGAGATTTAGTGGGATGGGGATTAGAAATACACATCAGATAGTTGACAAGGAAAAATAAAATAGTGTGAGGCAAGGAGGGAAATGTAGTAGAGACAGAAGTGGGGAAAGTGACCTTAAGGAACCTGAGATTATGACAACAATGTAGTGCATATAGCCCTTATGTGTCCAAAAACAACCATGTCTGTGTCTCCCTTTTACCTATTGAAAACCTATAATTGCAACTTCAAACTTTATAACTGATTTAAGAAAAACACTTTTGTTTATCACCCCACCCCTTGTTTCTACAATTTTCTCTCCTCTCAGCCCACATATAGAATGTTCTTTTTTATCTCATGATGCTGAGACCAGTCTTGATCAACGCCTGTCTTGAAATTTTTATTTATTTTTGCTACTTGTTCAAGTAGTCAATAAATTATGTTGACATAATTAAAAATACCTTTATTTACCTTTGAACAAATAATAGCAATACATTTTATGAGGTCTCCATTGTATTTATATAGGTCTCTTGATCAGAACCCCTTGAACAAGATATTGAAGGGATCTATGGGACTTCTAGTTTGTTATAGTACATTTGCTCAGCTATAGAAATTTTTTGTTGCATGATATATGGACTTGGGAGCCAAAGTGATCTCAGCACAAATTGTCACTTTAAAAGATTGGGCAAGTTATTTAAACTTCCTAAGCTTCAGTTACTCTCTGAAAAATAAGAAAAATGATACCTGCTTTTAAAAGAACCTATGCAAAATATATGGCACACAACAATGTTTTATACAGGTGAAATTGAATTATACAAGATATTTTGAACCAGATTTTTGTTTCGGTTGATGTCTGTTGTTCAATCTTGTTTATTGAGAAAATAAATATCAAATTTAATAGAATGAGTCAGCAAAATTTCAAGATTCAAGGACAGAATACTGTAGGATATGCTAGCATCTGGGTTATTTTATAACGGCCTCTGTCTATAAATAAAATGAATGACTTGTAATATATTTTCTTATAAAAACAGATAAAACATAATAAAAGAGAGGGATATGATGTTTTTAGAGTATGTGCACTAGGCTAGACATGTAATTTATATAATCTTATCTAATTATGAAGCAATCATTATCATAGTATGTCTCAGAGAAATAGCTTGAAGTCTAAAAGGCTTGAATGGTTCTTCCAAAAGAACTCCTCAGATACACACTGGAAATTAGTTTTAGACATAGACCGATTTGGAGTCAGAGTCCATCCTCTCTAAATCTTCATATAATAAATCACAAAAGGAATTCCACATTCTTTCCATTCAAAAGAAAATTCTCTGACAACAACCTCCTACAAGGAACTTGAGAAATACTCTTTCAGCAAGGATGAGCATGCTAACTGTGAAATATAAAAATGTGTCCACCGTCTAAATTATTGTGACCTATTTGCTTTAGACAATAAAAAGTATAACACACACTCACAAAAATACAAATTTGCACAAGTTCTAAGTAAATACATAGTATTTACATATATTTGCTATACAACACATAAAACAGCAGAACATTTGGTAAACAACACATGAAACAGCAGAACAGATGAATTTGCAACATGAAATATGAAATTATAGAACTTCATATTCATGATATTCATATTATTAGTGGGTTTTAGTTTGGGAGCTAGGAGGATTTAATGTACTGTTTTTGAGGCTACAAACTCCTATTATTTCTCAAACTCTTAAATGAAAACCACAATATTGCAATAAAGTTGAGTATTAAATTCTTTAGTTTTTCTTCATTCACCTACCACTGGAGAGACCTATTGTCCTCTCTCTTTATATGTTATAAAACATAATTAATTTATCTAATCACATTTACACATGAAACAAAGCTTTCAATTAAGAGATACCATATTTTAAAAAGAGATGAAGAAACTTAGTTGATGTTTTCAGTCTTAAATTTATATTAACAATAAGAACTTTATGGTAATAATGTAATAGCATATTATGGAATATATTCAAGTTCATTAGTGGATTATATCTGTGTGCATATTTCTGTATGGAAAGACATGACATAATGATATTGGCAACTTTATGGCAAATAAACTGTGCTTATGACTAGAGCTATTTTTATTTTACTAAAATCTAGTACTTTTCCTATATATTCCCTAAAGTATCTGCAGTTCATTTGATGATTCTGATCCATATATTATTAATTTATTTTTGTAAATCTCTGTTTTAGTGGAGAGGGTACCAGGGATTAAACTGCTGCATAACTAATGAGCTGCACCCACAACCTATTTTATTTATTTATTTTTGAGACAGGGTCTCACTGAGTTGCTTAGGGCTTCCCTGCCTCAGCCTCTGGAGGCACTGGGATTATACCAGACAAAGTAGTTCCATCTACTGGCATCTTTCTTTTAGTGTCTTCTATATGGAGAGTTTCCACAGTTTGGTTGACAATATTGAGAGAGCAAAGTCAGGTTGTATTAGGCAGTCAATTCTGATTTCTCTCACAGCATAGTACTTCCTTTTGATATCATTCCTCTGACATCTACTATCTATTATGCATCTCTACTTAACAGTTATTTTATACAGGTATGAAGATTAAATATATTTGTTTTCAAATAATTACCCCCTTTCCCAAAGAAATTTATTTAGAAGAAAGCAGTTTCCATGTATGCTAGGGAATGGGAGAAAAACCGTGAGCATGCCTTTAAATGTCAGTAAGAACATGTGCAGGTGTTTGGCTGATACAAGTGATCAGTGATTATTTTTTTTTAACTTTGGTCTTTTTTCCCACATTTTTATTGGTGTATTGTCATGAGTCAGCCATGGGCTGTGTGTGTGAGCTGTGAGCTTTAAGTGCATGAGGGGACTGGACTGACATTGTTTCCCTGACTGGGCTGTGCAACTTACATGTCCTTTTCTATCGCTCTGCCTCTGATCCCACACAGCACCTGAGATGGGTGTGGCCTTCCAAGATGTCAGTCAATCTGCTGACCACAAGACTTCAGGAAGCTAGACTCAACCCCCTGAAACCTGACCCCTTGCCTTATTTGAAAAGAACATTCCATGGAACCTCCCTTTGTGTGTCCCCCTATAAAAATAAAGAATCCAGGTGCAAGCTCTCTCCTTTCCAATGGACCCCTAAGGTCAAGAGCCATTCTGGATTTTGAAAAGGTATTTCTATGTGTTGCGTGCTGCTTTCATCATTTTGTCAGTTATTGATGTAGCCAGATTAAGTAAACTCAGCATAGGTCACCAGCCCAGCTAGTTGGTGATAGTGCATTACAGTTGCGCATAAGGTAAGATTTGTTGCTACATTTTCATACATGCACAGAATAAGATTTCTCTTTTAATTCATGTTCATCTTTCTTTTTTTAATTGCCTTAGTATTGTGTCTAGTTCTTCTCTTTGTGACTTTCTGTTTTCCTTAGCACATGTTCAATATTTGTTTCCTACTAAAGTTCTATAGAACTAAAGTGGATCCTCAAAACAGAATTACAATAACAAAAATAAAAAAAATTACATTTTAATCAAATTTCCGAAATCCTAGAAAAATTACTTATGGTAATAAATTTCCTTCAAATGAATAATTTTTCTTTGGCTTTTCTACTTTGAGCAATATTTACTTAATTTTGCTTTAATTTTTCCAAATTTTATGCAATACTGTTTGCTGTTGGTTTTGGTTTATTTCCATTGCTCTTTTTAATATGCTGCTACTTTCCAATATATGCAAAAGCTATATCTGATTACAGATTTAAGCTAGAACACAAAACAATAGAATGGAAAAGTCAGAAAGTTTTAAGCAGAAAGTGTAAAATTTTATTGTTTCTCATTCATTAAGCTTTATTCCGTTATAGTTTGGATGTGAGATGCCCCCAAAAGCTCCTGTATTAATGCAGGAATTTTCCAAGGTAACATGGTTGGATTGTGAAAGCTGTAACCTTTCAGTCCAGCCTAGTTTGAATGACAGAGTGGTAAAAGTAGGTAGGTGGGGAGTGGCTGGAGGATGTGTGTCACTAGGGTTGTGCCCTGGAAGGGTGCATCTTCCCTGAAGCCTTGTCCCTGACCCTTCTCTCTTTGATTCCATATCCTCCATGGTCTGAACAGCTTTCCTCCTCTGGGTTATTTCCCCATAATATTTTGCCTCATATTGGGCCCAGAGCAATGGAGTTGGCTACCTATGGACTGAGAGCTCTGAAATCATCATTCCCCAAATAATTTTTTCCTTCTTTACATTGCTTTTGTAGAGATAATTTTCACCATTACAATAGATAAAAATAATTAAGTTTTAAGATAATAAGTGTGAGATTGGGAAATGTGCCTTCTCCCCCCCCCCCACCATATTGTATTTAACCAAGGAAATTGAACAAAAGAGTGAAAGTATATATATCAAAGTAAGGAAAATGTACAATTTACCTTGTAACCACTGATAGCCACTTCTATAATTTTCCCAATTTGATTTATAATGTTACAGTAAAGTCTGAGACAGGAAGAAAACTTTTCTTGGCATTTTTAAGCCTCATTTTCCCTTTTTGTCAGAAAATGTTAATGGCATTTGTAATTTAGCTTAACTATTAACTTGTATCAGAACAAATAGAAGCCTTATTCCAAGTCTGCCTGAATTCCATGCATCTACTAACACTAAAGTTATTTCATCTTTATTTAAAAACCGTAAATTGCACCATTTTCATCAGCAACATATTGCTCTGAAGCAGTTTTCACAGCAGTCTCTTTTACCACATATCCATCATCATGATTAGTCCTGTCAAATACTCAAAAGTAAGAAATAAAAGGGCAAAAACAAGACAGACTTGCCAGGTATAACTTTTCAGATCAAATAATTTGATATCTTGATGTTTTTGAACATTGTATCCCAAGGAATATTTAGGAAAAAGTAGGCTTCAAACTAAATATATCAGTCTTTAAAGAAAAATCTCCTTTAATTTTTTTGAATATTCTTTTTTTCTACAGAAAGTCACGTAGATGGCAATGAGTTGCTGGACTTCAGTTTCTAGAACTGTAGACAATGCATAAAAGATTACACATAAAATCAATTTTCAAGGAAAAATATATAACAAATGGTCTCAAACTTCTACTTTTTTTCTATGCTCACTCTTACTAAATGTTGACTACTCTAGTTTGCATAACATAAATGAGATTACATTTTCTAAATATAATAGATAATCTGCAAAGATAAAACAATGTTCATATAGTTATTTTAGGTAATTTTTTCATTTCTTTCTGTGTTCATTGTAAGTACTATGATAACTAAAATTGCTGAATAAAACTAGTATATACCATTTTGACTTGTTTACCTTAGATTTTATTTTTAACTCAATTGTAGACATGAATATTCAGTATGATATTTAAATTAAGTGTTTCATATACCTATAAGAAACAATGAACATGTGGATTCTTGCTAAAAGAAACACAACCAGGTCAAAGTCAACTTTTCCCCTCCAACACAATGGAATATATGACAAAATGAAATAGATAATATTCCTTATTCACAGTTATACAAATGAGAATCATTATTATAGTTTTTCTATAATTTGTCTGCATTTATATATGTATATTAGGGTGAATATTCTATCATCCATTATCTATCTTGTCTATCTCTTCATATTATGAAGAATGATGTCTATGTCTTATAAAAAGAAGTTCAGAGACACCTGCTGGAGCTCAGGTTCGGCCCAGACTTGCCTCGCTGACCTGCACTGGAGCCATAGCCCAGGATAGGCCCGGGTCCATCCAGCTACCACCAGACAACCACCAGAGGCTTAGGCCTGAAACAATCCCACCTTGCTGACCTGCGTGGGAGCCAGGGCCCAGGTTAAGCCTTCAGCATCACCACCTGGGAGACCAGGTCTAACCACTTCCATCTTGAGACACTGCAGGCATCCACATAGCCTTCCCCATACAGTAGCCTCTACATTGGGACAACAGACAGGGCATAGAAGCAGCTGCATGTTGGAATAGATATCACAAAGCCAGTGTAAGGCCCACCCTTTCAGCCCCATCTCTGAAAGACATTGCATCCATCTTGGGACACCTCATCTGCTATCTCAAGTTACCTCCTGCTATTGCTGCCACATCCTATAGTTGCAGTAGCATCTGTACTAGAACACCAGCAAGGTCTGGAAGCCCAACACCAAGGTGAGATACATATAATCTGTAGATGCTACAAGATTATGGATTATAGGATTGAAACTATAATAATTCAGATCCACACTGCAAGAAAGGAAATCACAAAGATGAAAAAACAAGGGAGGAAAGTGCCCCAAACAAACCAGCATACTACAATAACAGAACCCATGGACACAGCAAGTGATGAAATGCCAGAGAAGGAGTTCAAAATGTTCATAATTAAAATGATCTGTGAAATAAAGAATGACCTAAATGAGCAAATACAGGCAAAAATGTATCACTATAACAAAGAGATAAGAGAGCAAATACAGGCAACCATTGATGACACCAATAAATAGATAAGAGAACAAATACAGGTAACAAAGACTACTTCAAGAAAGAGGTAGAGATTCTGGAAATAAAATCAATTTTTTTTTAAATTAAGGAAACAATAAACCAAATAAAAGACTCAATAGAAAGCATTACCAATAGACTAGATCACTTGGAAGACAGAACATCAGATAATGAAGACAAAGTATACAATCTGGAAAATAAATGTGTTTATTTTATTTTTATAAATAAAATATTATAAATATTTTTCAGATTGTATACCAACCAGTGAAGATGGTAAGGAACCATAAGCAGAACATCCAAGAATTATGTGATAGCATCAAAAGACCAAATCTAAGAGTTATTGGGACAGAGGCAGACACAGAGTTTCAAACCAAAGGAATGCACAATCTCTTCAATAAGATAATATCAGAAAATTTCCCAAACATGAAGATTAAATTGGAAAATCAAGTACAGGACACCAAATGTACAAAATTACAACAGATCTATACCAAAGCATATTATAATAAAAATGCCTAGCACACAGAATAAGGATAGAATCTTAAAGGCCCCAAGAGAGAGGAATCAGATCACATATAGGGGGAGTCCAATTCATATCTCAGCAGATTTTTCAACTCAGACCCTCAAAGACAGGAGATCCTGGAATAGCATATACCAAGCTCAGAAAGCAAATGGATGCAAAATTTAAAAAAAATAAAGAATAAAAATAAAAGGAAGGTATATCCATGTTGGTCATAATGGTAAAAAAATGAAAGGTGCTGCTATTTAGCCCCACAGATATTCACTCCTCCAATCAGCACCTTCCCACCATGCATTTAATGTAGATGTCTACATATTCTGAGTAGTCTTAAAACTCTAGTAATTAACTCATCCCCTATTCCATCTACTGTTTTAGGAAGCCCAGCCTAAATTTATCAGCATGTGATATTTTCACACTGAATGTAATAAGCACAATTCAAGCCAACAAGATTTAACTACTTAATTTTTGGAAATTCACTTTTAATATCTAGTAATAACCATGCCTTATCCTTTAAATAAAGCTGCTGTTGCTCCTTCTCAGTAAATATACTAAATCTATTTTGACTGCCAAAATGTGACCAAAGGAAACTATGGGAAAATATTCAGAAATCTTGATACCTCTTTGCCCCTAAAATATAAGACCTGGAACACCCTGCTCACTGTAGCTTTCCCACCATGTGACTAAATATATGTTAATATTGTTCAAAGAAAATTGAGTTGGATTTTCTGCTCCTTGCAGCTAAAAGCATATTAAGTAATACATTATCTTTTGATTGAAGCTTAGATTCATCTTAATTTAATAACTAATTCTTTTGACATAGATTAAATATCTTCTCTCTCAGTAAATCTATATTTGGCTGCAAATAAAAGTAGCTTAAACAAAAGAATATGTTTATTTCTCTCCTGCATAAGCACACTCCAATAATAAGTGGTCCAAAGCCAGTTACTGGCTCCGTTCTATGAACTCCACTGGTAACTAAGAGCTTTCTTCTTCAGAGCGCTGCCATCCATAGGATTTATCCCAAAGTCTTTGTCCAAAATGGAGTATAAAATTTCCAGTAAGTGACATAGAAAAGGGACCAAAACCAAAAAATAAAAAATAAAAATGTGTGCCTCAACTCTTTTTTAAAAAGGATATTCTTTCTCTCCTTCTTGAAAATTTGCCAAGTATATTGTCACCATGTATACAATGGTCCTGTCAGAGAATGTATACTCCTGGGTCTCAAACAGGCTGAATATTTATACAGGTAGTAGGGGGCTAACAATTCAAAGGAAAGATGACAAGAATTCACAGAATGAAATGGAAAAGAACATATACCCCAAACTCAAAGTTTCCAGTGCCTTTGGGCAGGTTGCCACCAGCTCCCTTCAGCTACTGCACACTAGAAGTGGTGGCAAAAGCAGTTTTGGACCCACTAATGAGGTGTCATTTTGATTAACACTGAAATAATCAAAAAAGTGTTCAAGTTCAATAATACCTCACTACCATCAACCATCATTACTCCTATTTAAAAAGTCAGCCAGAAAGACACGTAAGAAATGCATTTTGTAAATTCCCAGCATCCTACAATACATAACACGACTGAAATAGCATCAAAGATGGTCTAACTTATATGAAAAAGACAAATGGAGATCACAATTTGAGCTTAATAAAATAAGCCATATAAACAGAAAGTGTAGATTGATTTAATTTGCCCTTGGATATGTCTATGATGTTTGTTCCTTATCCTCATGACTGCTTTGCATGTAATTTGGCTTTGGAACTTTCAGATAACTCAGGAATATTTTTTTCCTTTTTTTTTTACTATTAGATTCAGTTTGGCTTTTGCCTAAATTAATTTGTGGCTAATAAATTACATGGATGACATAGGCATGTGAAGTACATTATACAACTAGACTGAAATCTACATAATTCTGTGGAAGGTTGACATAACCCTTTACATTCATTGAGGTTTTTGTAATGAAATTATTTTCCCACATATAGAATTATTCCTATTGAGGTAAATAAATTTATTTTTGTTTACCAATTCATCTAAGCTAAGTATTAACTACATTAATAGGTACATATTGTAACAGAATAGCCTAGGCTTCATTATGCAAAAACCCAAATACCAAAACCTGACACATTCAGAGGTTTATTTCTTGCTGCTCTTCAATCTGCTATATGCTTAGTCATTTTTCTAGAACACACTGTCAGCCCTCAAAATGGCAAATCAGTCACCTAGGCTGGTCAGATCTCAACATTCTCACTCCACCTCAAAACAGAGACTTCTGTTTGCAGAAAGGTGTAATGCATACAGAAGATCACAAACAAGCTTTCCTATGCTTCTAGCTGCAAAGCCCAAGGTCCACCTACATGTAAGGAGGATCAGGGATGATGGCACACATCTGTAATACCAGCAGCTCAGGAGGTTGAGGTAGGAGGATTGCATGTTTGAGACCAGCCTCTACAATTTAGTGAGACCCTGTCACAGAATTTAAAAAATAAAAATGAACCAAGAATGTAGCTCAGTGATAAAAAAATTATATATATATATATATATATATATATATATATATATATATATATATATATAATGTATATAAGGGGGATGGGATAATAAGGTATCTTCTATCTTTTACAATTATTATTTACCAATAAAAGTTACAGGGGGTAGAAAAATGAGGAAGAAGTAAATATTCCATATGATAAAATGTTCTTAGGGAAAAGACTACTTGAGGTATCATAGTTAGGAAACCTATCCATAAATATGTGACATTTGAGCTCAGACCTATATAGGATGTGCTTTTGTTTCAAATAGTATTTATCATTTATTCTGGCCCAGACTCAAGTTGCAAGCCAGGTTATGGATTTTTTTCCTCAGTAGAAATAGAAAAAATTTTTTTCAAAAGAAAAGACAAACCAAAGTTATAGTTTCTTTGCTCTATGACACAAATTAGTTTTGTATATGACTTTGTGGTTTTATTGTTATTTATTTTTTTAATTCTTATAATTAATTTTAATATATTCTCTCAATATACAAATACAGTCAACTAATATTTAATAAGGGAAAAAGACAGTTCAATGGAGAAAGAATAGTATTTTTTTATATACAAATGGCATTGGAATACCTAGACATCCACATGCCAAAAAAAAAAAAAATCTAAACACTATCTTTATACCTTTCACAATATATTTACTCAAAAATTGAGTATAAATCTACCTATGTTATCTTCAAATAATTAGTTACATAGAAAAAAAATTAGTGATCTTGGTCTTTGATTTATTATATACAACTTCAAAAGTAAAATTTGTAAAAGAAAAAATAAGAAACATTAAAAAGTTCTGCCCTATAAAAGACACTGTTAAGGAATGAAAAGATGAGCCATATAATGAGGAATATATTTGTAAAACACTTACTGGAAAAAAAATGGTGGCTAAGAACTAAATAATAGAAAATAAAATAAAGACCAAATAAAATCTGGGCAAAATAACTGGACAAAACCTTCATCAAATAAAATATACAAATGGCAAATAAAAATATGAATAGATGCTACTTATCATAAGTCATTAAGAGATAACAAATTAAAAGAACAATGATAAACTACTCCAGAATAAAATCTGAACACTGACAATACCAATAGCTGGGGAGGATATGAAAAAAAACAGAAACTTTCATTCTTTATTGATAACAATGAAAAGTGGTTACCACTTTTTTGGAAAAGTGTTTGGTAAATTCTTATAAAACTAAATATGGTCTGTCCTTTTAGTACATCAATCACATTCCTGATATTTACCCAAAATTATTTTGAAAAAAAGATGTCCTCAAAAATTATGTCACACATGAACTTTTAAATTTAACTTTACACTTAGTTGTCAAAACCTGGAAATTAAGATGTCCTTCAGCAGGTAATGGGGTAAATAAATGTAGTATATCCAAGAAGTGGAATTTTATACAGTACTAAAAAGAAATGAGGTGGCAAGCCTCAAAAAGATGAGAAAACTTAAGTGTATTGATAAGGCAAATGTATAACTATGGAAAGCATATGTACTGCTGGATTATAGTTATACAAAATTCTGAAAATTGCCAAAATGAGGAGATTATTAAAAGATCCGAGGTTGAAGGGGTTTAGGTTGGGGACAGTGATAAACAGTAATAGCACTGGAGAAATTTAGAATAATGAAAATATGCCATATGATAGTATAATGATCACTACACTTCATTATATACTAATAGTTATAAATTACAAATCTAAAACTATTGACTTTATTTCTTAATAATCTACCAATATTGGCTATGCAATCATGACAAGATTATCATCATACTATAAAATGTTAGTAATAATGAAAATGTGAGGAAAGTTTTAGAAATATATGGTAACTCTATGCTCTATTTTTCCTGTAAATCTGAAAGTGTTTAAACAGTCTAATTTATTTATTTTTATTTTTATTTTTTTATTAGTTGCTCAAGATAATACAATGATCTTGACATATCATACATTTGATTCAAATAAAACAGTCTAATTTAAAATATCAGTTTTATCACACTGCTGATGTTTTCATAAATGTATTTTCAAAATGTTGGACATGTTTATATTTTAATTAGATCATGTTTTTATGGATTGTGAAAATTGTTTTTAGACAAGCTTGTCATTAAATAATTAACAAAGAAAGCAAGTAATTTAATACATAAGGCCTTGTATTATCAAATATTTGACATTAAATAAAGCTATATTAATTCAAATAATAGGCTGCTAATGGGAGATTCAAGGAAAATGTTGATTTAAAATCTCTGATTAAAAATTTTTATTTCAATATCTTGGTGACTATATAGAAGTTAATTTCACATAATTGAAATAATTATTATTAAAATTACAGTATAGGAGAAGGTACCATTTAAAGTAGGTATTTACTTTCCCATATTATCAAGAAATATGTAAATATTTTTAAAAAGAACAAAAAATAACTAAAAAATAAAACAAATAAAGAATAAGTAGGAGAATAAACAAAAACACAATGTGATCATATGTCTATCTGTTATGCTCCAAAATTTTCGGTAACAGAAGAAGAAAGAAAAATACATAACTATTCCTATGATTATATTGATATAGGAAGCTCATGAAAATTTTTAAATTAATCTTTATTACTGAATGAAAATTCTTAGAGCTAAAGAAACACAGGACTGTGTGCATTTATTAAATGGATGCTAAATATTTAAAGAAAACTAGAAAGGATTTCACAGTAGGACAAATTGCCCAAAAACAAATTTTTAAAGGAGTAGTGTCAATCATATTATGCGAAAAAAATGGATTGTATAGAAAATAGTTCAAAATAATTGAAGGGAAATAATTTTAGGAGTTTGAGTTCAATAGCCAACAAACAAACATTAAAACGTTTTGAGAAAAAAAAAGGATTAAAAAATATACCTCCCACACTAGCTTTCTGCAAAAAAAATATTGTAAAAATACAATAAATGCATCAAAACTATTGAAATAGTCAGGTCCATTAAAATGATAATATACAAATACATATCATCTTCATAAAATCAAATATTTTCTCAAAGAAATGTATCAGCAGTTATTGATAGAATTATAAATAAATTGGACTGGTGTTTAATGAAATCTGCTGCTTACTCTACTAGTATTGCACTTTTATACATTGCAGTTTATTCAACCTTCATAATTCCGTGAGATATGTGCTATTTTCTGCCTATTTCATGGGTGAGTAAATTGAGGCTCTTCATGGTTAATTTGGAGAACCTGAGTTTCAATGTAAGGGTCTGATGTCAGTTTCCTCTTAATCACTAAAGTGCGCTGTCTCTGTGGATTCTCCTCCAGTGATTTAACCAATTGCAAATGGAAAATACTTGGAAAAAATCATCTGTACTCAACATGTACAGACTTTTTTCATTGCCATTATTTCTTAAGCAATACAATATAACATCTATTTACATAGCACCTATATTTGATATTATAAATAATATAGAAATGATTTTTAAAATTCAGGAATATGTAGATAGGTTTTATGCATATCCATAACATTTTATATAAAGAACTTGTGGATCTGTAGTTTGATATCCACAGAGAGTGCTGAGATGCTGGATGCTCCTTAGGATGCCAAGTGTCAACTATATGTTATAGTAAGATGGATTTTTTTAACTGAGAGATTATTAAATATCCATAATATCAAAACCTATGGATGGCATCATATTAATATGAATCTTAGAGAAATCATCTTTAATGTCATCTTTGATGACATCAGCACAATCCCAGTTTTAAAAAAAACTAATTTAATTAAATAAAGCAGAATACTGAAACCAACAGATTATTCATTAATATTTTATAAAGTATGTTTACTATAAATTATAGCATAATATATTTGAAAGATGAGTATAGAGACAAAGAGGAAGGAGTAAAAAAGTCTAATAGAACCTCAGAATTTATGTAGAAATAGAACTAAACCAACATATATAGACTATTAAAATAAAACTAATACTACTTTAAATATTCCCAATGTTTTTCAAAAACATTTTTCTAAAGAGCCATACTTTTTTTTTAAATAAAAGTGACATTTTGTTGCACATCTGAAAGTAAATTTTTGAACTCATTTCATATGGCATTTAATTCCATATAACATTTTCTCTCCAATTTCTGGTGTCTTTAACTCTTATCCAGTTTTGCTTCTTCTTCCTACCTTATCATGTTACTGTCATCTTCACCTCCTTCCTCTAGCTGATAGTCCATGTAATGGAGATTCACTGTTGAATTTTGAGTGTGGTATGCTTCACAGTTTTTTGTTACTCAAGAAATTTGTTCCACTTGAACCCACTTAATCCACTGCAAGAGTATACTGTGTTTAACAGAATAGCCATTCAGTAATTAAGTGCATCATTGCTAAGAATGATTACTTCATATTTCATTAAACTACTTACTAAGATTAGACAAGGTTGCTAAGGGATTTAGAAATTTAGAATGATAAAATAGTCACATTCATATTAACATATACAATACTCCAAATTGATTCACTTCTGGTACATCAGCATGATATTCAGACATGATATCATTTCAAACTATCAATGCATTTGAGAAGTTTCTCATCATATTATAGCTGAGATAAGTGTGTGAATTATACTCATCCTATAGCAAAACTGAATGATTCATATGAGAGCTACTTGTTTTTTAAGTGAATTTTTTTTTTATTTCCTAGAACTGTGAATAACAGATTGTTTCAAACTGGGGGTAGGTACTAGTATCTGTCTTAAGTGATATGTTACAAATTCCCATATATGGTACTCTTCACATCTTTATTTTTTAAGATCTTTGATAAAGTTATATTGGTGATGGTTAACACAGATCAGCCTGAGTTGGGACAAAAATATTTATACTTAATACGTATAGAGTTCAGATCAGCAAGTAAGTTGGAAAAATATGTCCAGCTCCAAAACAAAATAGAATACATTTACACATACACATAGACACACATAGGCACACATGAATATGTTCACACTCTACATATGTTGAATTCCCAATTTAGTCATCCAAGGATGTGACATCATAATGGCAATAAGTTTTTTGTTGGGCTAAAACAGATACCACCATATGATCCTGAATAGGGAAAGGTGATTGCCTGCAATGCACTGCCTGAACAAGGTAGAGTGTCACTGAGTACCCAAAAGGCAATATGTGCCAAGAGATTGAAACTTTCATTGGCATATTGAATAATCTCCAATTATCATTCAATGTACTGCTTATAAGTAAATGTTCAGATTTAGAACCAAACTGCATCAGCAAGGCCACCTACAGTCTAAAATCATAGTTAGTGCTGGTGGGACTGCAAACGGGTGCGGCCAATTTGGAAAGCAGTATGGAGATTCCTGGGAAAGCTGGGAATGGAACCACCATTTGACCCAGCTATTGCCCTTCTCGGACTATTTCCTGAAAACCTTAAAAGAGCACACTACAGGGATACTGCCACATCGATGTTCATAGCAGCACAATTCACAATTGCTAGACTGTGGAATCAACCCAGATGCCCTTCAATAGATGAATGGATAAAAAAAATGTGGCATTTATACACCATGGAGTATTACGCAGCACTAAAAAATGACAAAATCACGGAATTTGCAGGGAAATGGATGGCACTAGAGCAGACTATGCTTAGTGAAGCTAGCCAATCCCTAAAAAACAAATACCAAATGTCTTCTTTGATATAATGAGAGCAACTAAGAACAGAACAGGGAGGAAGAGCAGGAAGAAAAGATTAACATTAAACAGAGACATGAGGTGGCAGGGAAAGGGAGAAAAAAAGGGAAATCACATGGAAATGGAGGGAGACCCTCATTGTTATACAAAATTACATATAAGAGGTTATGAGGGGAATGGGATAACAAACATGGAGGGAAATGAATTACAGTAGATGGGGTAGAGAGAGAAGACGGGAGGGGAGGGGAGGGGGGATAGTAGAGGACAGGAAAGGTAGCAGAATACAACAGTCACTAATATGGCAGTATGTAAAAATGTGATGTGTAACTGATGTGATTCTGCAATCTGTATTTGGGGTAAAAATGGGAGTTCATAACCCACTTGATTCTAATGTATGAAATATGATTTGTCAAGAGCTTTGTAATGTTGTGAACAACCAATAAAAAAAAATAAAATAAAATAAAATAAAATCATAGTTAGTACCCTAAGGACTCTGAAAAATTATTTCTGCATCTATTTTCCTCAATAAATGCCTTTCTCCTGCACCAGCACAATGAGATTTCCAAAGCCCTGATGAAATAAACAACGTGAAATATAACCATGATGGATGGAATGTCTGTATTTAGACTAAAAACAGTAAAAATATTGAGGAAATGGTGATGCAGAGGTAACTTTGATTTACAAAGAAAAGTATTCATGTCAAATATATATTATTTACTTTAATGTTTAATAGTTCAGTATGGGAGGATTAGATTAATTCTAGATAGGGAAGAGGAGTGGGAGGGAAAGGAAAGGGGAAGGGTATTAGCAAGGATGGTGGAATGTGATGGTCATCATTATACAAAGTACATGTATGAAGACTTGAATTGGGTGTTAACATACCTTATATACAAACAGAGATATCAAAAATTGTGGTATATATGTGTATTAAGAATTATAATGCAAAAAGTACATATATAATGGCATAAATTGGCGTGAACATAGTTTGTTTAATATTTTTTTAGGTGTAGATGGACAAAACACAATGCCTTTATTTTTATGTGTTGCTGAGGATCGAACCTGGGTCCTGCCGGTGCTAGGCAAGTGCTCTACTGCTAAGCCACAATCCCAGCACAATAAACATACTTTATATGCAGAGATATGAAAAATTGTGCTCTATGTGTGTATAAGGATTGTAATGCATTCCACTGTTGTCGTGTATTTAATAAAAAATAATTTAAAAAGTTTAGTATGCAGTTATAATATTAAATATTTACCTGAAAATTTAATAAATGGATTTAAGGATCAATAAGGAGGGTCACCTTTAAAGTCAAATAACCCAGAAGTATGATTTAAGTAGAATTAAATCCAAGAATTGATGCTTTCAGAAGAAGATAGCCTTCTTCATAGGTGAAAAATCAGGAAAATATTAAAGAAGTTGATATGTAAATAGGCTACATGAGGGAATTGATTAGAATTAGAACAATCTATTAATAGGATAGACTATGTTACAGTCACAGAAAAAAAAACACATGTTCAAATACAGTTTTTATGAATCTGTGAAAAATTTTTGCACAAAAGATTAAAATGAAACAGTTAAATCACCAAATTATGCTCATGTCATGACAAACAGGATATGAAATAAAGTTCTGACTCTGAAAAACCTTTAATATCATGGTCCAATATAACAGTGTCTATAGAATAGCAAGCTTCAACAGTACACAGCTGGTGGATATATTTGTCCAATTGTAAATGCATGTAATATTAAACCTTGCAGATGGGTAGAAGGTTGTCTACATTGGTAATTCTTTCCTGGCTACCCACTCGATCCATCAGGGATTATTTTAAACTCATCCATTCCCAGGCATCTTTATCCCTAGGCAACATTGACAAAAGTGTTTGGATTGGCCCTTCCATCAATATTTTTGTTCTTCTGCATCCAGATCTGAAAGTGAACAAAAGTTATCTAACTTCATTACACTGAGAGTAAGTGGCAATCCTATGGAGTAGATGATAAAGTTTCCAATAATTCTAAATAAAAAAAATATTTCTCATGCATTAATAAATCAAATAAACACTGCTCCCTTTTGCTAATACTAAAAGTAAAAGGACAACTAAATTATCTTATTATTCAATGGATGAAATAAAGACATGCATTAATTTTAAGATAGTATAAGAGAAAAATGAAATTACAAAAGTTAAAGTGGAAATTATAATCCTGAGGGAAGCAGCTCAAAGTGGTGGTGTGGTTTAAAAGAGTGGTAAAATTCTAGGATGGATTGGTAAACTGAAAAAAAGTTTGAGAAGACCCTGCTGTATCTGAAAGCATTTGAGTCTCATTCTAGAACAGAACATGGAAATATGTGAGACAGAAAGAGCAGCTCACTCCTCCTGCCTTTTCCCACTCATGCCTTTTTTTCCCACACAAAGAAATATAGGAGCAGTCTTTAAATTATTCTTTGGCATGAGCTTGTTAGTCTTTATATACTTCAGAATATCCAAATTAGAAATTCCATTCTTGGCTCACATCTCAAGGAAAATACAATATTTCTCTGTTGTCTGAAAGGGTCAAGACACCATGAGATTTCATGAAGATATTTAATAAATATCTACAAGAAGAAAATGTGAAACTTTGAACAGTACAGACACAGAACAGAATTTTTGAACTACTAGAAAGGAAAAAAATCAAATGAGGAAATTATAGATAGGGTTCAGTTATTTTAAGAACCTAAGGCATCAATTAAAACATCTTTTCTACTACACACATACCTTAATATTCATTACTATTAAATATATTATTATTATAACTAATACTTATTTGATGCTTCCTGCACCATATTCACTGCTATAAGGTTTCAAACTATTAACTCATGGAAAATAAAATAATATGGATTAAATTAAAATGTCAAAACAATTTATGTATTTACTAGATTATTTAAATCACTCTTCAGTGTCAGGATACATTGAAATTACAGAGGGGGATATAGGAAGTATAAAGCAAAATTCATGAAAAAATTATGTTAAGGCTGGCTTAAAAATAACCCAGGATATAGGACACATGCTGCATTCAAATGAGGTCATGGTCTCAATTCAAGCTTCTGTGAAATACATAGAACATATTTTTAATCTTTGGCTTCCCTTGTTTGTATTTATGTGAGAATGTGCATGTGAATCACAGTGACTTAATAAGATTATGCTGGCATATGGGAAGAAGCTTGGCTTTTGGCATGTTTATCAGAATGACTTTAGTGATTTTTGAGTTTTAAGTGAGCAAAAAAAGAATACTTTTTAACTTTGTAAAACATTTGGATTTTCATAACTCTCTATAATCCAAAATAACAGCAGTTATAAACTTTATACTTGGCAACCTTAACATGCTTATTTCAAACCAAAAGAAGCTTATGTTGTGAAGTCTATGGAAATGCAATCATCTGCAGTCTATTTTCAACACAGGCAGAACAGGAGTTTAGTTTAAGACCACATTTAACTAAATAATTAAAAGCCTTGCAGATACTCTGATTTGTTTAGCAGTGTAGCTGAAATGAGAAATTAGCTAATGATCTCTAAATTAATGTGCTCATTAATTCACTCCTATGCTAGCTTAATGCTATCACTTCAGAAAGTTTTCAAAGGAATGACATCCAGTAATGTTTTGCAATCATAAAGACACATTTTGGGAACCATAATAAGAAAATTATTGATAATAGGGTACTCGTTATTCTGTTGTTAAAAAGTACATGCTATGTTTTTAAAATCTCTATGATAAAGAAGACAGTGAATATATTTTAAACAATATTGTCAATAATTTCTGGAAAGGTAAAAGAAAAATGAAGTCTGTTTTTTTTTTTAATTCATCGATATCCACTTTACAGGCATTGAGACCATGTATTTGATTTCTTTTTCTTATGTAGTATAAAAGGAATAACAGACAAATTTTATCATCATAGGCACAAAGAACCTTCTCAAAGGTTGACAGTCACATTGGCTTTCTGTTATAAAGGTGCTATGAAAATTTTACTACTTAGAGATGTTTAACCTTGCTGTAACATTGACTCACGTATGGATAACAATGATTATCTGTTTATCATTTCCACAAAAGGAAAGCAGGACGTAGGTGTCTCAGCTATAAACATTAAATGATGACAAAAGAAGAATTTTAAATACAATTAGATGACATACCTATGTTTTGTGTTCTTTGTCCATGACTGATTCCTGCAAAATGTTGTATGTTTTTATTTATTCAAGGTAAGGGATGAACTTAAATTCTATTATCAACATTATTATGTATTTCTATAGGGAAAATATTTCAGGAATTAACATTTCTAAATTTCTGTTTATAATTGAATATAAAGGGTTTATGTGTTTATGCATGCTTGTATACATGTGTGTGCATATATATATATATATATATATAATATACAATTTTCTATACTATTTCAAAGTATAAGTCTGTACATTTTTAAATAAATTTTGAGTATTGAATAGTTACAAGAAAGTTAACATTGTTATTATATTGCACACATTTCTTGTAATATTACATAGAGCTACTAACTCTTATGCTTAACAAATATTTATTAATTATTGATTTATTGGAGGTCCCTCTGTCAAAGAAGTGTTGAAAACCTACTAAGCTTGGTGAAATTCATCTGTTGTCACCTATATGATTAGATGCTGAAAATGAAGGCTCTGAGTTTCATTCAGCTTACTTCATAATAACATTCAATAACTGATTTAATTTACAACATTTTTAATCTATACAAGGATTATATTAGCTGGAGTAAGAAAATTTTCAAGTATCATTTCAGTATTCTCTAATTTCCTTCATCATTGTGTTTTAATATTAATCATAGTAAGACTTTTTAGCTCTTTGGTATTCATCGGATTTTGTTGTTTTTGTTGTTTTGTTTTTCAAGGCTATTATAAGTGGGGTTGCTTTCTTGATTTCGTATTCAGATTATTGACTATAATATGTATTAAAAACTATCAATTTTTGTATATCTATTTTTTATCCTGCAACTTTTTTGAAGCCATTCATCATGATACTTTTTTGATAGTCTTTGGGCTTTCCTGTATGTAAAATCATGTCATCTGTAAACAGTGATAATTTGACTTCTTCTTTTCCAGTTTGTCTGCCCTTTACTTCTGTCTTTTGTCTCATTGCTCTGGCTAGGACTTTCAGTGATGTGTATAATTGGCCTCCTTTTTTTATATTTTCAAGAAAAAGTTTTCAGCTTTTCCTTATTCAGTATTTTATTAGCTATTGCCTGTTTGTTTATTGAGGTACATTGTTTAAATACCTAGTTTGTTGGGAATTTTTATCATAAATGTATACTGAATTTTATCTAGTGTCTTTTCTGCTTAATTGAGATGTTCATATCATTTCTGACCATCATTTTAAAACACGGAAATATCATTTAAAACATTTGAAGAATAAAACTGTCAAAATGTCCATACATCCAAAGTGTTGTACAAATCCTATGAAATCCATATCAAACTATGAGTGACATTTTCACACAATTAGAAAAAAAGTGCTAAAATTTGCATGGAATCTCACACACATAAACAACATACACACACACACACACACACACACACACACACACATACACACACACAAACACAAGTAGCCAAAGTAAACTTGAGCAAAAAGAATAGAGAAAGAGACATTACATGGCAGTACCTGACTAAAATATACTATGAGGATGCAGTAATCAAATCAGAAGTTATTGGTAGAAAATCAGACACATAAACCAATGCAATAGGAGACTAAAAATAAACCCAGTTCCTATAGTTAATCTGTTTTCAGCAACAGTGCTAAGAACACACATTGGAGAAAAGACATTCTTTCCAGTACATGGTGCTGGAAAAATTGTGTATCCAAACGTAGAAGAATAAAACTAGACTCATATCTCTCACCAGTTACAAAGATCAATTCAAAATGAATTACAATTTTAAGTGTGAAACTTGAAAAAATATTCGACATCACTAACCATCAGGGAATGCAAATAAAAATCAAATAAAAATCATAAAGAACTGTCACCCCTCTGTATTTAGAAATGCTGTTCTCTAAAAGATAACAAGTGCTTGTGAAGATGTGGTGAAAAAGGGAACCTATGTATACTATTAATGAAAATGTAAATTATTACAGCCATTATGGGAAATGGAGAAAAATTTACTCAAAAACTTAAAAATAAACCTAACATATGATCTAAAAATCCCATTCCTATATACAAAGGAGATGAAATCAGTCTGTCAAAGAAACATGTGTACTTCTATGTTTGTTATAACATGATTCATAAGAGACACAAAGTAGTAAAACCTAGGTGTTCGTCAACTGTTGAATTGGTAAAGACGAAAGTAGCTCATATATACAATAGAGTACTACCATGAAAAATGAATGAGATTCTGTCATTTGGAAATAACATGGAAGAAATTGGAAATCATTATGTTAAGTGAAATAAGCCAGGCATGAAAAGACCAGCACTACATGTGGAATTTAAAAGAATCTCCAGTTCTTAGAAATTGAGCATAGAATGGTGGCTACTAGAGATGGGAGAGAGTAGGGAAAGAGAGAGAGAGAAAGAGGATGATCAATGGGTACTACGTTATGGATAAGAGTGAAACGTACTAATGTGTTGTTGCTTAGTAGGATGACTATAGAGTACAATTATGTATTGTATATATCAAAAAGCTAGATGAAAGGATTTTGAATGATTCTTATCATAAAAATAATAAAATTTGAGGAGGTATATAATTTTAATCTATTTAAATATTATACAAGGCATAGATGTATCAAAGCATATGGTACCCCTTCAACTTTCTATTTGTCATTATAAAATAAATTTAAATTACAAATTAAAGTACTATTTTATGTGTTAGTATAAAAATAATGCATTTTAACATAGGAACTAAAAACACTCAATAGGAAAATAAATAAGTAATCAGTTTATGATCAGTTTTGGCTGAGGAAAAAAAAAAAGTGCCTTCTCCGTCTTAGCTGACAGTTTCAAAGTTCAACTTTTTGTGAGAATTGTCCCTCTATTGCAATTCTATGGTTAATACATTTGGTAGTACTCTAATTAGCCTCCTGTCCTGGCTATTGATGGAAAGAATACAAAATACGTGCTAGTATTCATGATGTTGCAATTTGAAGCTGATGAAGTCAATGCAAATGTCATGTATGGGATTTTTCAGGGATAGAAGCAGGGATGGGGATAGTGACAGAGTGTTCTTCTATGAAAGAAGTGTTTGTTCAAGCTTCTAAAATGAGCTACTTGTTGCACTGCTCAGCTGGCTGAAATCCACAAAGTTTAGACCTGACATGTTCTTAGCATCCCTTTGTTTAGTATACCAATACTGTATTTTTAGCAGTTATGAAAATTGCTGACATTGTTAAAGCATCTAAAAATACAGTGACATTATTTTTATGTTTAGTCCTCTTTAGCGATGCAAAAGTTATGTCATACTCCATACACATAAGGACACGTGGCTATATTGTAGTTGCTAGCATGAAATCAATGATATCTTTTGAAGTGAATTTTTTTTGGTAGAAATGCATTGGTGCTCATGTTAATATGCATGCTAATAATAAGTTTTTTCTCTATAATATCTTTTCAAAATATAAATGAAGTAATGATGCATTCATCATTACTTTAAATTTCATAAGCGGTAAAATATGAGAAGTTTTTTTTTTTTAAATTAGCATTAAAATAGTTTGTCTGTTTTACTCACAGAGTAAAGGAAAATCTATATATACTTGATTTGACTCCAGGGTAATTTTAATCAGACTATAGATGAATTAGAAATTACTGTGTATATGTGGGTGTGGATGTGTGTGTACTTTATAAAGAAATCAAATTACTGTAACATAAAGAACATAACTTTTTTCTTTGAAATTACTATTATATAAGTGTAGTGATTTTGAACAGGTTTTATTGGGTTTTAACTTAATATGGTATTTGTGGATCATAATACAAATAAGAAAGGTAATATATACATATATATATATATATATATATATGTTAAGAAGGGTTTTATATAGATATATATAATATGTGTATAACATATATATAATATACCAATCAGAAATATAATAATGTTTAGAGATTAAACATGTTTAAATATTACCTATATAGTAATGATAAAATTTATAAAGCAATCAGAACCTTTAATTAACAATATATAGGTTAATGATGAAGTCCTATGGAGTTATTTAGGTAGATATAAATTTAAGAAAGATATTAAGCATTTAAATTTATCATTTTGAATTAAGAATTCTACTAAATTTACCAAAAATCTTTTGTTTTTCAAAGGCTATGGATCATAATAATCAAAAGTAATTTCAATAGAGTATCTCATTAATAAAATAGTTTATTCAGGGTTTATTTCAAATAATCACTAATTTTAAAAGTTTAAATATATAAAATGACCCATTTTCATTTAGAAAATAATTTTCAAATTTGTAAACAATTTAAATGTTTAAATAGCAGTGTAGTAAAATATAAAGTTGTAGTATTTTAATGAAAGATCTAAAATAGTTGGAAGGCTTTCTAAAATACAGATCACTGGGCTCAAGTTTTAGATTCAGTGAGTCTGGTGTGGAGGTCTAACAATATTCATTTCTAACAAGCCACGAAGTGCTGCCAGTGTGGGTGCTGAACACCACACTTTGAAAGCCACCAGACTAAAAGTGAAATAAGGAGATCCTCACATACGTAATGGGTGAAAATGCAAAGCAAAGTTAAATTTTTGTTATTTCAAGGATATGATGTGAACCAAGTGAGGTACATTAAGTATTATTTCATATAATTGTGGTCAGATTTTGTAAACTTTTGGCCCTTTTCTGATCTGGAGATGCAAGACAAGGTGAATATCTACTCTCCTGTCTAATTTGATGCATGTGAAATCCTCTGCCTAAGTCAGACTTGGTTTGTGGGTGCTATAGTTGGTATGGCTGCTTTCTCATTTGTTTCCTGTCTTTTACGGATTCCATTCTCCTCCACTCGTCTAAAACAGAACAAGTGAAGCAGAAAAAGATGTTTCCTTTGGCTGCATTTTTACTTCCTCTCTTATCTAACAGTGGGTGATTATCAATGTTCTCTGTACCAAAAGTCTGAAGGCTGGCTGTATCCCTGAACCCATGGAAAAAAACACTGATTCCTAATCCTTCTAGAGGGCAGACTCCTCTGACTTCCTTTCTTCCAACTGTTCTTCAGCTACCATGCAAAGTATTGTGTTCACTTGACAACCAGCCAAGCTTCCTGATGAAGATACTGGCAAAATTGTTTTAACAAAAGACCATAGGTTAGCTTCAATAAATGGCGTTGTTTTTTGTAAAAGCAGATGATTGACACATAGAAAATCATTTCTCTCCTCCTTTCATTACTAGCATATGACTTGATTCACTGTCTTAAAAGCATATTCTCAATAGTGTCTATTCAAAACCAAGATACATTACATATAGTAGATTTAGACTATAGAATACTAACAACTACAATTACAACTCCTTACTCATTAAACACAGCAGAATAGGAAGTGGAAAATTAGAGTACAGCTCACAATATTAATTTGATCTAGTCTTTGGTGTTCTGTTAAAGAAACGTAATAAAAGCCACCATGTAAAATGATTAGCTTGGTTAGTTCTCTCCCTCCTCCTCCTCCTCCTCCTCCTCCTCCTCTCCTCCTCCCTTCCTCCTCCTTTCCTCCTCCTCCTCCTCCTCCTCCTTTTTGTTCCTCTTCCACTGTACTGAGGATTAAATCCAGGGACACTTAACTCCTGGGCCACATCCCCAGCCCTTTTATTTTTATTTTGAAAAGTGTCTGGCTAAGTTGCATAGAACCTGGCTAAATTGATGAAGCTGGCCTTGAACTTGTGATCCTCCTACTGCAATATCCCAAGCCACTGGGATTAAAGGCACATGCCACCACAGCTGAGCAAGGTTGGTTATTTTGAACTCATCTTTTTAAACAATTTGTGTAAAACTATTCTCATTATTAATGCAAACAAGACATTGAAGACATTCAGAGGTTGAAGTTTCTTTCATACAAACACCAATTCATGGGGAAATTCTATTCGTGAAACGTCAGAAACTAATTGAAAGGCTCCTGAACCCCAGGAGAATGCAGAACCAGATTCACTGATGTTTCCTGAAAGACGTGGGACACCTTCTCACCAGAGACACTGTCCCTGGCAGGGTATTACAGAATCAGGAAAAGAAATTTGGCTTAAAGCTTCAACCAGGGTGAAAAGGAGTTTGTTCTTTTGTATACTGCTCCAAATTTTTCTAAGGCAACTCTTTAAAGGTCTGATTTCAGTCTATTTTTGGAGAGCTGACAAGTCTGGCACAGTCTAACTGCCTGCAAGAGAAAGAAGGTGGGCTGATTGGCACAATTGGTCCTTCCTCCTGGTCATTACAGAGTGAATGCATGAAAAATCCCAAGCCTCATCTTTTTCCTCGAGAGAAAAAGACTATCTGTGCATCTGTAGCTCCAATTTATCCAAAGCTGCTCAAATCTTGGGAGTCCTAGAGCTCTGATGAGTCCAACACATTCTAAACACATCAGGGGGAACATAAATAGTTTGGGGGCTGGGGACCATCATATTTCAGTCTATTCCAGGATCATCACAAAGCTAGCCAACAAAAAGCAAACATCTTTGCCTCTCCCTGAGGAAGGAAAGAGTGGTAGAACTCACAGAATCACTGACTAAGAGGACCTGTGGTAGTTGTTCCCCTGTGTGAGTTCATTCAGTCCACAAAGATTAAGAAAAATGTATGATTTTTCTAACTTAAGGTTACCGAAACAGAGCTTCAAAGAATATCAAGAAATTAGACAAAAACAATATAAAAAAAATAATATGAATCTCCAGAAACTGACTCTTTTATTGTATTTTCTTATTTGATAGAGAATCAAAAATAACATAGAGATGTTATGTTCAATAATATGTGAGGTTATACATATGTTAATTAGTTCAATTTAACCATTCCAGGACCTGCACATCTATTAGAACATCATGCTGTTTAATTACATTACACTTAGAATTATCAATCAAAAGTTTTTGAATCCTAAACACATAATAACCTCATTAAAAGATATTCCTCCAGGTCCTAAGAACAGTATGTAAACAGAGGAAAAACTTCAACAAAGAAAAAAGTAGAAAAAAAGTGCTGAATATAAATCACAGAACTTAAGAACAGAATAAATGAACTGGAAAAAAACGCACTGGAGAGGTTCAAAAATAGAATAGATAAAATTGAAAGAAGGATCAGCAAACACAAGATAGTTCACTGGGAAAAAAAAGTAGAATAGCAGAAAGAAAACAGTATAAAAGAGCATGGAAAGTTTAAGGAATTTAAGTGACAACATCAAACAGACCAGTATATACATTATGAGAGTCTTTAAAGAACAAGGGAGAAGAGGACTAGAAAGAAAATTCAAAGCAACACTGACTGAAAACTTCACAAATCTGGGTAGCAAAAGAACTCCCAGACACAAGAAGCGCAAAGACCCTAAGATGCAAGGAACTTAAAGATATCCACAGTGAGAACCATCATAATCAAATTGCATGAATCAAAAATAAGAAAATTTTTAAATTAACAAGGCAAAAGCCTCTTGTCACATAGAAGAGAACCCATGGGTTTTACAAGAGAACTCCTGTAGATTAAAAAAAAAAAAAAGCTGCAAAGCAAGAATTTATTTTGCCAAAACCTGCCCTTCAAAAATGAAGGAGAGATAAAGATTCCTGCATTTAAAGAGATGAAGGAGGGGTAGTGATAGAGAGGAGGAGAGGAAAAGAAGTAAAAGAAAAGCTGAGGTAGAGAATCACCACCAGATGTGCCTTATGAGAATTGTTATAGTAGTACTTCAAGGTGAAATCAAAGGACACTAAACAGCAATATGACAGCATAAAATAGTAAACAACTCACTGGCAAAAATAAATATAAAGACAAGTTCAAAATACTACATTATTGTAATTGTGGTAGAAAAATTATTTTACTTCTAGTATAAAAGTTAAACTAAGAAGTTTTTAATTAAGACTATAACATACAATTATAGTTTATATTATCCAATTATAATTTATGTCATATATTGTTACAGTATACACAATATAAATAGATATGTGACAATTGTAATATAAAATGTTAGGGGAATAGATAATGTAGCTTTTGAATGTGATTGAACCTATGTTGCCATCAACTTGAAATAAAAGATAGGTTTTATGATAAATGTTCTTATTAGAGAAAAATAAAAACAAAAATAATAGATACTTCATGAGTATTTTCTTTGAGTCTGTCTGAAAACACAAATAGGACAAATTCAGTAAATTTTGGACTTAGGTAAATATGTAGCCATCTTTTTTTCCCCCTCTCTTATACTTTATTTATACTTTCATTTGAGCAGTAAAATATTGTTTGTATTTATGTACATGATAATGCTATTGATATATACATACAAATAGGATATTGACCTACATATATGTTACATAGATACATACAATTTGTAGATAGTCTATTTAACATTTACATTTACTACACACAAATCTCTTTTATTGTGTGTGATAAGAATATTTAAAATCTAATATCTTAGAATTTTCAAGTTCACAGTACATTGTTATTAATTATAGTCACAATTATGTCAATAAATCTCTTTAACTTATTCCTCCTATGTAACTGAAAATATCCTCCCCAAACCCCTTTCCTCTGGAGACCACTACAATATTTCATTGAGCTTGGCTTTTCTGGCTTCCAGGTGCAGGTATCGTCAACTGCACCCTGAACAGAGAATTTTAAGAGAAATACCCTCTTCCCTGGTGATTATATACTTTCTAGCTCATGATAATCTGCATTCCTGATGAAATCATCATGAGTTCTAGTTATATAATACTTAAATGTGTTATGTCAGGTAATACAAAAGTTCTGAAATTTTACACTGCTTGAGAGCAGAAAGTCAGCCTTGTAGAATATACATTCATGTACTGAAATCTGAAAATATCTTGGTCAGGGCCAGACATGTATAGTTTCTTATTCACAGCAAAAAGGATATCAGAGCAATATCATGCATTGACTTCCCATGTCCCAAATGCTGCAGTGTGACACCATGAGGACTTTGTCTCCAGATGAAAGAAACCTGATTTTAGAATAGTCTGATCTTTATCAGGGCTGCTGGTGACCTTCAAATTCTCTTTTTTAGAGGGATCAATATTACTCATCACCCTAGAATGTAAGCAAATTTTCTTCATGAGAGAGTAGGATGCCATCTCAAGGTAATTACTCCATAATGAAAGTAATATTTTAGGTAGAGAAGGGAGTGGGATTTATCTTCAATATCCTGAGATGATTCCAAGTAACTCCAGAGGATTGTATTATCCCTAACTGCCAATTCTATTTGCTATTCAAGCATGCCCTTTGCTCAGAAGCCAAGAAACTACACAGAAGCACAATTGATCCAAAGAGAATTTTATCATAAAAGCATGCAACATAAACTTTATACCTGTTTTCTAATTATAGCTACCATGATGGTATTTTCACCTCATTGTATGAATCAAGGAAATAATAGAAAATTACTTTCAAATAATTCATACAAAGACTTACAGTAAAATCTCTTTATTTCAGTGTTATCTGCTGTATCTTTTCAGCAGCTTTGCTATCCTACTCTCAGACACCTTCTTCTTCATTCCTATAGAAATTGGAGAGGGGAGGGCAGAACATGTCAGGAATTTTAAGAGTGATTTTATTGTGAATAATTTAACAGTTAAAACTCTAATGGGTCACTGTGGTCAAGATTATGTTCTTTGCTTTAATGTGAATATGGTCAGGTCCCATGGGTGTTTAGGCCTTGAGACACTGTTCTTTATATAGATATACTAGTGATTTATAAGTGGCAATAAGAATTAACTCCTAAGGGAGGCAGAGACATGAGTCTCTAAATACTAAACCTCCACCTTAAACCCGATGTCTATGATCCAGGCATTTTCTACCACCTGAGGATTCCATTACTTTATACAGGACCTTGCTAAGAATTGGTACAGTAAATTCATAAAACCAAATGAGACTTTGCTAACCTCTTTCATAAAGGCTTAAGCAATGGAGACATTGTAAAATTAAGTGGTGTTCATAACCGAGAATAATTAAAAAGTGTTTTCTAGGGGGAGAATAAACATTGGTGTATGGTAAATATTCCTTAGATGTTTCTAAAGTAAAACAATGTTAAGGTTACTTAGCTAGAGTTTCCCTACCCACCTAAATCTCTTTTAAGTCAAGTGATTCCGAAATATCAGAGGCTAATGCTTTTCCAGTACATAGTAATATTCCTAGCATTTAATGAATATTACCATTTGCTGCTTTAATGACTCACCTAGAAATGTAATCACCCTAAGGCTTACAGACTTTCTTGCACTGAGGAAAGCAGGAAATTTTCTTTTGTGAAAATTCTGTTACATATATGGTCACAAGATATATACTAACTGAGGAGCTTTCTTTCCTTATAGCTGATGACCTTCTTGAATTAGATGTTGAAGTATGATAATGTCATTGCCAACCCAAGAGAAGAATTGCTAGATACAGAACTTTTAAATTAAAAACATACAAACAAACAAAAAATAAAGTTTTTTGTATCAGTGTAAAGCAGAAAAACACAATACCCCATCTCTACTCCTAGCCTATAGTGTGACACCCCTGAAATGTGAAAAGGGAAAACAGGTGGTAATGTGAAGATATGAGAACTGAAAAATGAAGATATGATATTTAGATTATAATTTCTCTCACTCTCATTTATTTATGTTTGTTTCTTTTGAGATGGGTGTTGCAGATGGTTTACTTCCCTTTCAGTTTGGAAAAAAAAAATGATTTTAAGGAAGACCACTGCTACAACTTCAATTGTGAGCCTTCTCCTAGATCTCCACAGTGGAACTGTGAGTCTTAGCCTGAGAGGGCAAATATAAATTCAGAAAAGTCCTTCAATATATATCTATGAAGTACCAATGAACTTCAAGGAAGAAGGATGGGAATCTTCAGCATGATTGACAGAGCGGCTCCTATTTACCTATCTTACAACCTCAGTCAGCATGGTGTTTCTATTAGGGCCATGCTGATTATGGAAACTGAGAGTTGTACTGAAAGAAGTTGACTTAATTTTTTTCAGAAAGAAATGTCCAACCAAATTGCTATTGATAATAAAAATAGCAAACATGACTTGGAAAAAAATATGGAAGATCTACAGCTCAAGGTAGTTAAAAACCTTGAGTAGAAGCCTGGTAGCCAAACAAAAAAATTGAGTAGTGTCCTCTTGTAAATAAAAACTAGCCAGGCTACACATGCTTTCTCGTACTACTGGCTTCCTAGGTAATTGTGCAACCATAGAGAGGTTTCTAAAAGGGCCTAGATCTCCAACTAGCTATGGCTGAATAAGAACAGGTACATGGGAGACTGGACAGAGCCTTGAAGAAGGTCAAAGCCAAGGAAGTGTTAAATACTCTTTGATCTTCCAGACAGTATAAAACTTCCATCTTAAGAAGGTGAGTGCCTCACTGGTTTCAGATTTGAGCTCACTTTTTGTCTTTCCTGGGCTGTCTCCTAAGCCAGGAAGATACAGGTATAACCACCTGGAATGTAAGTTAAGTAATAAAATAAGAACAAAAACAAGGGAGAAGAGATGTTGGAGACCATATATTGCAGAGGAGAGAGATTTCACAGACTATGTTTATGAAAGTTACAGGACAAAGTAAGGCAAAACACTACAAAAACCAAGAGCAACAATCATCAGTTAAAAAAAATGGAACATAGAGGATGTTATTATGGGTTGTATAAAAGGTCTAGTACCCTACAAAAACATTAGGAGACAAAGAAAGGTGTTTTTAAAAAGTATGAACCTTATTCAATAAAACTATTTTTTAATAGAAATTTTCCCTGAATGGACCCAGCTAATGGATTTTGTAGACAATGATTTCAAAACAGCAGTTTTAACTATGTTCAAAGGACTAAAGGAAATAATGTTTAAATGATAATAGATTAAGATGAATTTTTAATAAAAAATAAAATATAAAGAAATAAAGGTGCTGGGGTTGTGACTCAGTGGTAGAGCACTAGCCTAGCATGTGCAAGGCACTGGGTTCTCTCCTTGGCATCAAATTTAAAAAAAAAGAATAAATAAAATAAAGGTATAAAAATGTTTCAAATAATATAAATTCTACAGTATACTAAATGAAGTTTCTAGTGTTGGAAAGTAAAAATTGTCTAAAATAAAATATTTTCTAAACACACAGTGAAGGGAAAAAATAGTTAAATTGAAAATGGATTAGTAAAAAAATACAAATCGAGCCAGTTTGAAAAGTAGTATAGAGTTTTCTAAAACAAACTGAAAATAAATATCCCTATGATCTCACTTCTAAGCGTATGTGCAAAGGTATATATCTTTAGTGTGGCAAAGAGGTATATACACTTCCATGTTTATTTAAGCATTTTTTATAATAGCCCAGATGTGGAGGCAACTTTCATGTCCATGAACAGATAACTGAATAAAGAATATAAGTTATATAAAACGGAATACTATGCAACCTTTAAGAAAAAAGAAATTTCTGTTATTTGCAACATGAGTGGAAGTAGAGGACATTATATTAAAAGAAATAAGACAGGCTGGGGATGTGGCTCAAGCGGTAGCGTGCTCGCCTGGCATGCGTGCGGCCCGGGTTCGATCCTCAGCACCACATACCAACAAAGATGTTGTGTCTGCCGAGAACTGAAAAATAAATATTTTTAAAAAAATTCTCTCTCTCTCTCTCTCTCTCTCTCTCTCTCTCTCTCTCTCTCTCTCCCTCTCCTATTTCTAAAAAAAAAAAAAGAAAGAAAACAGGTAAAAAACGACAGGCATATATATGATCTCACATATATATGAAATCTAAAAGGAGTTTATCATTGAAACAGTAGAAAAGTGGTTATCTGAATCTGAGGAAGGATGAGGTAAGAAAAGGTGTAGATCAAAGGGTCAAAGTTTCAGTTAGCTTGAAGAAATAAGTACTTGTTGCATAGAGATCACAGTTAATAATTAAATATTTCAAAATTGTTGAAATAAATGTTTAATAGTCTCACTGTAGAAAGAATAAATTGGTGAAGTGGTGGATATGTTAATTAGCTTGACTGAATCGTTCTATAATGTCTACATATGTACATCAAAACTGTATGTTTTTACTCCTCACACTTCAGATAAAGCCCTAATATCCAGAGTATACAAAGAACTCAAAAAATTAAACAATAAGAAAACAAATAACCCAATCTACAAATGGGCCAAAGACCTGAACAGACACTTCTCAGAGGAGGATATACAATCAATCAACAAGTACATAAAAAAATGCTCACCATCTCTAGCAGTCAGAGAAATGCAAATCAAAACCACCCTAAGATACCATCTCACTCCAGTAAGATTGGCAGCCATGATGAAGTCAAACAACAACAAGTGCTGGCGAGGATGTGGGGAAAAGGGTACTCTTGCACATTGCTGGTGGGGCTGCAAACTGGTGCGGCCAATTTGGAAAGCAGTATGGAGATTCCTGGGAAAGCTGGGAATGGAACCACCATTCGACCCAGCTATTGCCCTACTCGGACTATTCCCTGAAGACCTTAAAAGAGCGTACTACAGGGATACTGCCACATCGATGTTCATAGCAGCACAATTCACAATTGCTAGACTGTGGAACCAACCCAGATGCCCTTCAATAGATGAATGGATAAAAAAATGTGGCATTTATACAGCATGGAGTATTACGCAGCACTAAGAAATGACAAAATCATGGAATTTGCAGGGAAATGGATGGCACTAGAGAAGATCATGCTTAGTGAAGCTAGCCAATCCCTAAAAAACAAATACCAAATGTCTTCTTTGATATAATGAGAACAACTAAGAACAGAGCAGGGAGGAAGAGCAGGAAGAAAAGATCAACATTAAACAGATACATTAGGTGGGAGGGAAAGGGAGAGAAAAGCGAAATTGCATGGTAATGGAGGGAGACCCTCATTGTTATACAAAATTTCACATAAGAGGTTGTGGGGGGGGGTCCCGAGGGCCACAGCTGGGCCGCCACCGCGCCACCGCCGCCACCGCCACCACCGCTTCCCACGGAGCACCATAGAGCAGACTCTTCACCGCGCGAGTGAGCTGCCGAGTTAAATGGAACAGCTGATAAGATGAGTGACAATTTACAATCTAAGTGATCCAACATCAAGTCTCTAACCCCTTCAGCTGCGCGAGCATAGGGAGAAGTAAACTGTCAAAATACTGTTCGCTCAGGACCACTAGGCACTGTTGAGCTGAAGGGGACCTCAGGCGAACAGTCTGCCCCTCTCAGAACACACTGAGCCCAGATTGGGCTGCATTCTAGTTCTGGTTCGCCTGCTTCTCATGACTCAGCACTAATGATCCCGCTGAAATAACTAGTCGGCCCACCTGAACTCACAGAGGTAAAAGCCAACTGAGCACGACAGTCAGACCCAGGGTATCCCTCTGCTGACAACAGAGGTCCCTTGCACCAGCTACCAGGGGAGTTGCTACCTGAGGGCAAACAAATTCGCTGGGGGTCCTCAGCCCCAAGCCCTACAAAATTAGGGTCTGAGGGAGGCAAACAGAAAGGGTGTGCCCAGGCATCCATGGAAACAGGGCTCCCAGGAGCAGCAGACCCGGCGTGTAGCCAGTATTGTGGTGAGCGTCACAGGTGAGCGGGGCCTGGCTTGAGGAACCACAAGAGAAGGCCTTAGGCACTCAGGATTGGAGACCCGCACAGTCTGGGAAGAAGAGCTGAGGCACAGTTATTGGTTACCACCCATCAAGAAGAGAAGCCTGGCCCAGTGGGCATAGCTCCACCTACTGGAAGAGAAGTTAATTGAGCTCTATGACTGCATTTATTATTATTATATTTTTAATGATTATTATTGGTATTTTTTTTATTTTCTTTTCACTTTTTGTTGTTGATGTTGTTGTTGTTCTTCAACTTTCTTATTAATGGTTTCAAATTTTTTTTAATTCTTTTTATTCTATTATTCTTACTATTATTTTTTAAACTTTAATTTCCATTTGTTTATTATCATTATAATTTTTTTTTGGTTTTAAATTTTTATTTTTTCTTTTTTTCTTTCTTTATTTTCACTTTTTTTCTTTGGTCTTTTCATTTCTTTTCAATTTTCTTATTCCCCCTTTCTTGAATTCTACCTGCCTACACTCACTCACTTTAGTGACTTCTTCCCTTCCCTTCTAATACCTCTCCTCCCAAGCATCAAATAAATTTATAAGAGTAAACAGTAACTCAGCAGTCAAACAGAACAAGAAGTATCATGAGCATAAAAAAGCAAGGAAGAAAAAGAGTACAAACAATGAAGGACAGCCTAAATATTCAGGAGGACCTGGAGTCATCAGAAAAATAGCCATATAAAGAACTCAAGGGACACCTTAGACAGATGGAAAGGAACCTTAAAGATCACATTGAAAATGAATTACATAAACAGATAAAAGAAGAAGTTAAGCATCTTTATCAGGAGATACAGATTATAAAAAAAAATCAAACAATAATTCTAGAAATGAAGGAAATGATAAACCAAATTAAAAACTCAATCGAGAGTATCACTAACAGAGTGGAGCAAGTAGAAGCCAGAACGTCAGATAATGAAGACAAAATATATCATCTTGAAAAGAGTCTAGCCAACTCAGATAGGCTGGTAAAAAATCACGAGAAAAACATCCAAGAGATTTGGGATAACTTAAAAAAACCAAACTTACGAGTCATCGGGATAGAGGAAGGCACAGAGATTCATACCAAGGGAATGAGTAACCTGCTGAATTAAATAATTGCAGAAAACTTTCCAGAAATAAAAAAGGAAACAGATATACAAATTGTAGATGCATACAGGACACCGAGCACACAAAATCACAGTAGACCAACGCCAAGACACATTGTTATGAAGATATCCAATATACAGAACAAAGAGAAAATATTAAAAGCTACAAGAGAAAAGAGGCAGATTACATTCAGGGGTAAACCAATAAGGTTAACAATGGATTTTTCAGCACAGACGCTGAAAGCGAGAAGATCCTGGAACAACGTATTTCAAACACTGAAAGACAATGGATGCCAACCAAGAATTCTGTATCCAGCAAAATTAAGCTTCAGATACGACAACGAAATAAAAATCTTTCATGATAAACAAAAGCTAAAAGAATTTGTAGCCAGAAAACCAGCATTGCAAGCGTCTTGAGCAAAACTCTACAAGAGGAAGAAATGAAAAACAATAACCAAAACCATCAGTGGGAAGTGCCTCGGTAAAGACAGAGGACGGGGGGAAAGCTAATCATGGAGAAACAAACTAAATTAGAAAAAAAAAGAGATAAATAATCAAACATGGCAGGAAGTACAAACCATATATCAATAGTAACTCTAAACGTTAATGGCTTAAACTCTCCAATAAAGCGACATAGGCTGGTAACATGGATTAAAAAAACAAATCCAACAATATGCTGCCTCCAGGAGACACATCTGATTGGAAAAGACATACACAGGCTCAAGGTAAAAGGTTGGGAAAAAATATACCATGCACACGGTCCTCGTAAGCAAGCAGGGGTGGCCATTCTCATATCGAATAAAATCGATTTCAAGACTAAGTTAATCAAAAGGGATAAGGAAGGACATTATATACTGTTAAAAGGAACCATTCACCAACAAGACATAACAATTATCAATATTTATGCACCAGATACTGGCGCTGCGACGTTCATAAAACAAACTCTCCTCAAGTTCAAGAATCAAATAGACCACAACACAATAATCATGGGTGACTTCAACACACCTCTCTCACCATTGGACAGATCCTCCAAACAAAAGTTGAATAAAGAATCTATTGACCTCAATATCACAATCAATAACCTAGACTTAACTGACATATATAGACTATATCAACCATCATCAAATGGATATACTTTTTTCTCAGCAGCACATGGATCCTTCTCAAAAATAGACCATATATTATGCCATAGGGCAACCCTCAGTAAATATAAAGGGGTGGAGATAATACCATGCACTTTATCAGATCATAATGGAATGAAACTGGAAATCAATGATAAAAGAAGGAAGGAAAAATCCTACATCACATGGACAATGAACAATACGTTACTGAATGATCAATGGGTTACAGAAGACATAAAGGAGGAAATCAAAAAATTCTTAGAGATAAATGAAAATACAGACACAACATATTGGAATCTATGGGACACAATGAAAGCAGTTTTAAGAGGGAAATTCATCGCATGGAGGTCATTCCTCAAAAAAAGGGAAAACCAACAAATAAATGAGCTCACACTTCATCTCAAAGTCCTAGAAAAGGAAGAGCAAAACAACATCAAATGTAGCAGAAGGCAAGAATTAATTAAAATCAGAGCAGAAATCAATGAAATTGAAACAAAAAAAAACTATTGAAAAAATTAACAAAACAAAAAGTTGGTTCTTTGAAAAAATAAACAAGATCAACAGACCCTTAGCCATGCTAACGAAGAGAAGAAGAGAGAGAACTCAAATTACTAACATACGAGATGAAAAAGGCAATATCACAACAGATGCTACAGAAATACAGAAGACAATTAGAAATTACTTTGAAAACCTATATTCCAATAAAATAGAAGGTAGTGAAGACATTGATAAATTTCTTAGGTCATATGATTTGCCCAAACTGAGTCAGGAGGATACACACAATTTAAACAGACCAATGTCAATGGATGAAATAGAAGAAGCAATCAAAAGACTACCAACCAAGAAAAACCCAGGACCAGATGGATACACAGCGGAGTTTTACACAACCTTTAAAGAAGAATTAATACCAATACTTTTCAAATTATTTCAGGAAATAGGAAAAGAGGGAGCTCTACCAAATTCATTCTATGAAGACAACATCACCCTGATTCCGAAACCAGACAAAGACACCTCAAAGAAAGAAAAATACAGACCAATATCTCTGATGAACCTAGATGCAAAAATCCTCAATAAAATTCTGGTGAATCGGATACAAAGGCACATCAAAAAAATTGTGCACCATGATCAAGTAGGATTCATCCCTGGGATGAAAGGATGGTTCGATATACGGAAATCAATAAATGTTATTCACCACATCAATAGACTTAAAGATAAGAACCATATGATCATCTCGATAGACGCAAAAAAGCATTTGACAAAGTACAGCATCGCTTTATGTTCATAACATTAGAAAAACTAGGGATAACAGGAACTTACCTTGACATTGTAAAAGCTATCTATGCTAAGCCTCAGGCTAGCATCATTCTGAATGGAGAAAAATTGAAGGCATTCCCTGTAAAATCTGGAACAAGACAGGGATGCCCCCTATCACCACTTCTATTCAATATAGTTCTCGAAACACTGGCCAGAGCAATTAGACAGACGAAAGAAATTAAAGGCATAAAAATAGGAAAAGAAGAACTTAAATTATCACTATTTGCGGATGACATGATTCTATACCTAGAAGACCCAAAAGGGTCTACAAAAAACCTACTAGAACTAATAAATGAATTCAGCAAAGTGGTAGGATATAAAATCAACACACATAAATCAAAGGCATTTCTGTATATCAGCGACAAATCTTCTGAAACGGAAATGAGGAAAAACACTCCATTCACAATATCCTCAAAAAAAATAAAATACTTGGGAATCAACCTAACAAAAGAGGTGAAAGACCTATACAATGAAAACTACAGAACCCTAAAGAGAGAAATAGTAGAGGATCTTAGAAGATGGAAAAATATACCTTGTTCATGGATAGGCAGAACTAACATCATCAAAATGGCGATATTACCAAAAGTTCTCTATAGGTTTAATGCAATGCCAATCAAAATCCCAATGGCATTTCTTGTAGAAATAGATAAAGCAATCATGAAATTCATATGGAAAAATAAAAGACCCAGAATAGCAAAAACAATTCTAAGCAGGAAGTGTGAATCAGGTGGTATAGCGATACCAGATTTCAAACTATATTACAGAGCAATAGTAATAAAAACAGCATGGTACTGGTACCAGAACAGGCTGGTGGACCAATGGTACAGAATAGAGGACACAGAGACTAATCCACAAAGCTACAACTATCTTATATTTGATAAAGGAGCTAAAAACATGCAATGGAGAAAGGATAGCATCTTCAACAAATGGTGTTGGGAAAATTGGAAATCCATATGCAACAAAATGAAACTGAATCCCCTCCTCTCGCCATGCAAAAATTCAACTCAAAGTGGATCAAGGAGCTAGATATCAAATCAGAGACTCTGCGTCTGACAGAAGAAAAATTTGGCTCCGATCTACAGATTGTGGGGTCGGGCTCAAAATTCCTTAATAGGACACCCATAGCACAAGAGTTAATAACAAGAATCAACACATGGGACATTCTTAAACTGAAAAGTTTTTTCTCAGCAAGAGAAACAATAAGAGAGGTAAATAGGGAGCCTACATCCTGGGAACAAATTTTTACTCCTCACACTTCAGATAGAGCCCTAATATCCAGAGTATACAAAGAACTCAAAAAATTAGACAATAAGAAAATAAATAACCCAATCAACAAATGGGCCAAGGACATGAACAAACACTTCACAGAGGAGGACATACAATCAATCAACAAGTACATGAAAAAATGCTCACTATCTCTAGCAGTCAAGGAAATGCAAATCAAAACCACCCTAAGATACCACCTCACCCCAGTAAGATTGGCAGCCATGATGAAGTCAAACAAATTGAGTGCTGGCGAGGATATGGGGAAAAGGGTACTCTTGTACACTGCTGGAGGGACTGCAAATGGGTGTGGCCAATTTGGAAAGCAGTATGGAGAATCCTAGGAAAGCTGGGAATGGAACCACCATTTGACCCAGCTATTGCCCTTCTCGGACTATTTCCTGAAGACCTTAAAAGAGCACACTACAGGGATGCTGCCACATCGATGTTCATAGCAGCACAATTCACAATTGCTAGACTGTGGAATCAACCCAGATGCCCTTCAATAGATGAATGGATAAAAAAAATGTGGCATTTATACAGCATGGAGTATTACGCAGCACTAAAAAATGACAAAATCATGGAATTTGCAGGGAAATGGATGGCACTAGAGAAGATTATGCTTAGTGAAGCTAGCCAATCCCTAAAAAACAAATACCAAATGTCTTCTTTGATATAATGAGATCAACTAAGAACAGAACAGGGAGGAAGAGCAAGAAGAAAAGATTAACATTAAACAGAGACATGAGGTGGGAGGGAAAGGGAGGAAAAAAGGGAAATTGCATTGTAATGGAGGGAGACCCTCATTGTTATACAAAATTACATATAAGAGGTTATGAGGGGAATGGGATAACAAACATGGACGGAAATGAATTACAGTAGATGGGGTAGAGAGAGAAGATGGGAGGGGAGGGGAGGGGGGATAGTAGAGGATAGGAAAGGTAGCATAATACAACAGTCCCTAATGTGGCAGTATGTAAAAATGTGATGTGTAACCGATGTGATTCTGCAATCTGTATTTGGGGTAAAAATGGTAGTTCATAACCCACTTGATTCTAATGTATGAAATATGATATGTCAAGAGCTTTGTAATGTTGTGAACAACCAATAAAAAAAAAAAGAAGTTGTGAGGGGAACGGGAAAATAAACAAGGAGAGAAATGAATTACAGTAGATGGGGTAGAGAAAGAAGATGGGAGGGGAGGGGAGGGGGGATAGTAGAGGATAGGAAAGGTAGCAGAATACAACAGTTACTAATAGGGCATTATGTAAAACTGTGGATGTGTAACCAATGTGATTCTGCAATCTGTATATGGGGTAAAATTGGGAGTTCATAACCAACTTGAATCTAATATATGAAACATGATATGTCAAGAGCTTTGTAATGTTTTGAACAACCAATAAAAAAAAACCTAATGTTTTGCACCATAAATGTTCATAATTATTATTTGTCAGTTAGACATCTGTAAAAACAGATCATACAATTGGAAAAACTGAAAGAAAAAAGAATGACAGAAAAATAAACAGAAACTCAGAGATCTGTTAGTTAATATCAAGTACACACCCATATAGATTAATTTAAAACTGCAGAAAAAGAGAAGATAGAGAAGGGAATAGGAAAAAAATTCTAAATTCAATAATACTTAGCTCATAAATTTTGGTTTATAAAATATTGCCAAAGTAGCTAAAAAAAACAAAGAGACCCATACACAGAGATGTTATATACAAATGTTGAAGATAAAACCAAAAGGATTTTCATGAAAATATCATTAGAAAAATAATTCATCATGCAGAGGGCAATAAGAACAAAATTAATATGTGTTCCCATCAAAACCTTTGGAGTCCTGAGAGTATTAACAGGGCATGTCCAATGTGTTGAATTGCAAGTTATGTTTCTATGTATACTTAGATCTATATTTTTATATCCTGAAAAATTATTTTTCAAAAGGGGGTGAAGTAGAACTATTTCTGCATAATCAAAACTGTGATAAATCTTTACTAGTGAACCTTTTATTCAAGGTATTGTAAAGAAAAAAAAAAGTGTTTTCAGCCTGAAAGGAAATGATACCAGTATGTTAACTCAAATATACAGGAAATGAGGAAATGATAAATATGTGGGTGAATGTACATTTTAAGAAAACATGTATATACTCTCTTTTCATTTCTGAGTTAATTTTGCAAACACACAAATTCCTACAGCAATAATAAATTACATAATATTATTTAATAACATGCAGATGGAATATATATGAAAATAGCACAAAAGGATGGGAAATGTTAAAGTGGCTACATCTAATAGGAAGGTGACAATTTCCAATAGTTTCACTCATTTCTGTTCATACTGTTAGCATAGATATTTCTACCTCTGTTCCACATGTTTTCAAGAACACCCGTAGAGTGAAGACCTTTGAAATATGGTGATTGCATTTTCCCATTAAAGCAATGCACATGCGTGCTTACTGTTTTATATAAGATTGGAGTAAGCTACCCTCAGTTGTTTTTGTTTCCAATGATGAAATTCATCAAGTGTGTGTCATGGGGTCCTTTCCAATTTCTCCTGTGAGAATTAGGACTCAAGTCTGAGGGACCAGGATTGGGAGTTGGAGGTTATCCTCAGCAATTTAGGAAAGCCCTAAACAATTTAGTAAGACACTTTCTTGAAATTTCAAAACAAAAAATAAACCATATTTGGAAATGTTATTCAGTGGTTAAGTGCCCCTGGGTTCAATCTCTAGTTCAAAAAAAAAAAAAAAAGAAAGAAAAAAAGAAAAGAAAAAAGAAAAATATCATATCAAACCTGTATTTCAATATTGCTATGTTGCTATAAGTAATTAAGTCCTTTGATTCTAATGCATAAGTCTCATGGTGTCCATCCACATTCATGAGTGTGGTAGACTATTTGTTACTAAAAGTAGGTTTAAACTTCAAAATTTCTATATTTTCTAAAATTATCTGAAGTAAAGTCTGATAAGTTAAAATACATTAATTGTTAGGGTCACCAATAAGAAAAAAAACTGAGAAACATATGTTAAAAATTTGCCAGAGGAATCAAAACGGCCCCCAAACAATTAACTCAAAAACAAGGAGTAGGGGAGAACAAAGAGAGAGGAAACAAAACAGAAAGACACAGATAGAAATATTCTTAAAAATTGCAAACATAAATCCAAACATATTGATAATTATACTAACTATGCTTTGGCTCTTTGCCAAATCAAAATGCAAACTAAAAGCAATATGTACTGCATGTACTATACAAGAAACACATTCATTGAAGACAGCAATAGGCTGAAATTAAAAGAATGGATGAAATCATATCATGTAATGTGTTAATCAGAGTAAAATTGGAGCAGCAATTTCAATATCAATCAAAACAATATTTAAGGCAAAATTTTACTACAAAGAGACTCATTTATGATAAAAGTTATCCATAATATCCAGAGGAAATAATAACAATCATTCAACGATCATTATTGTCTGTATATTCTTTAAACTCTGTCAATTTTTGTTTTATATATTTTGAGGCACATTTGTTTGGATGTGTAGATGTTTCTTACTATTTCCTCTGGATATTATGGATACTTTTATCATTAATGTTTCTCTTTGTAGTAACATTTTGCCTTAAATTTTGTCTTGACTGATGTTGAAATTGCTGCTCCAATTATATTATGATATTATCTAAAGTACATGTATGAGGACACAAATTGGTGTGAATATACTATGTATAAAACCAAAGATATGAAAAATTGAGCTCTATGTATGTAATAAGAATTGTAATGCATTCCGCTGTTATATATAAATATAAAAAATAAACAAACTAAAAATCAAAACAAAACCTCAAAAAAAGAATATACAGACAATTCAATAATTACACTATATACTTCAAGGTTATCTTTTCAAAAATTATTAAATGTAGTTATACTAAAATTTAGCACAAATATTGGGCAATACTGTTAGTCAGATTGAACTTTTATGTTTTGCATGTTATGCAATAACAAAAAGTACATCTTTTTCTTAAGTGCACTTGAAATATTCTTTAGGATAAGGAATATAAGATGTTATAAAGGAAAACCCCAGCTCAAAAAGGTTGGAATAATTAAAATTATATTATCCAAAATAATGTAATCTAGAAAAAATAAAACCAATAAAATTAGAAAATATTCAATTATTTGAAAAGTAAGCCACACTGTTTAAAATAGGCCTACCGTTGAGGAAAAAAATTAGAAAATATTTTAAATAAAATAAAAACAAAATAAAAACACATCAAATTCATGGGATCCAGCAAAACAAAAGCCTTTGACTCTATTAGATATCATCTATTAGGAAATAATTATTTTAAATACCTATATTAGAGAGAAAAAAATTCTTTACTTAATAATATAAGCTTCATTATTAAGGAAGTAGCTAAATCTTTAGATAAGGACAATTGTACTCAAGCAGAAGTAATATAATAATAAATATCTGATGACAATTTAGAAAACTAATGAAAAAAAGATGACCTTTGAAAAGGTCACAAAAAATGACACACCATTATTTAGACAAGCCAGGAAAAAAGAGAGGATAAAAATTATCAAAAGCAGTAATTTAAAAAAAAAGATTTACTAATGTTCTGACATAAATTAAAAGCAACATAAGGCAATTTTATTAACTATTTGTATATTCCAGCAAATCAGATAATTTAAATAAAGTCAATAATTATTAGAAAAAAAGAAATTATCCAAATTGACTCAAAAATAAAAAAAAAACTCTCAATGGACCTAACATTAATAAAGAAATTAGTTAGTAATAAAAAAAACCTGTCCTGAAAAAATAAATAAATACCCAGGCCATTATGAGCCATTATGACTTCACTGGATCTAGGTGATGCTGATATTAAATACAATTCATTGTGAATAGAGAAGGTAAGGATACTGTTCAATTCTTCTAAAAAGGCTATATTGCAAAGATTTGAAAACCAGAAAAGGATAACACAGGAAAAGAAAATTACAGACACTATACAAACACATACAAATATTATAGCAAAATTATAAGCTAAGAAAACCTCATAAAATATTAAAAGTATTATGTATCAAAGCCAACTGGAGTTTTTTAAGAATACAAAATTGGTTGATCATTTTAAAATAAGTTGGATTAATTAATATATGAAACTAGATCTGAATATATAGCTCAGTGAGGGAGCAGAGGGAGCATTTGCCTCCATTCACAGGCCTTGGGCTCCATTCCCAATGCAACAAAAGTAAAAAATAAAAATAAAAATAAAATAAACCAACAAATAAATAAATACTATATTTATAAATAGAAAATAAAGAATATGTAATTATATCTTAAAGCATATTGTAGGAATTAATACCCATTAATAATAAATACTCATACTAACTAGAAGTATAAGGGAGCATATTCATCCAATACAATCATTTATGAAAACAACTAATACTGCATTTATGGTGAAATATTGAATGTTTTTGCATTAAGATAAAGTATAAGAAAAGAATGTTGCTTTGCTATCCCTATCCAAATACAGAATGAGAGTCTAGCCACAAAAGCAACAAATTACAATAATAAAAGGTGTCTAGTCTGGAAAAGAAGGAAAATTGACTTGATTTGCAGAAAACTACAATTTTTGTCTGAGAGAGACTGAGGAAGATCAAAATAAATGGAGACATATTTCAGGATCCTAGTTTGAATGACTGAATTTATCATCTTCCAAGTTCATGTGACTTTTCATTGTAACCACTATGAAAATCCTAGCTGTTTATCTTTTGTAAAATAAATAAGCTTATCATAAAATTTATAAGGAAATGTAAACAATCAAGATATTCAATATTTGTATTAAAAATATAAGAACATTTTTGAGTATTAATCTATCTTTTTAAAGGATGGTATTGGTATGAAGAAGAGTGCATTTATCAATAATTAACAGAGTGTTAAAAAGTAAACCATTATATTTATGGTCAAATATATTTCAACATAGACATAAAGATATGTTGAGCAAATAAATCTTTTCAACTAATCATATTGATAAAGTTGGGTATTTATATAAAAGGGAACATATTCAAACATTTCCTTTACACGATCAAAAAAGCAACTCAAAGTGGATAATACTTAAATATAACCATTAAGTTCTTTAAGTTTTAGAAGAAAACAGGAGAAAATATGCTTGAGCTCAGGCTATGGAAATTATGCTTTTAAATATGAAAACAAAAGCAAAACCCATAACTGAAAAAATAATAGATTGAACGCTCTCAAACTGAAAATTATTGTCCTTCCAAAGGGCCCTATGTATAAAAAATTAAAATTAAAAAAATAACCTATAGACTGGGAGACAATACTGGCAAGTCCTATATTTTGTTAAAACAGATTTATTTAGAGTATTCAAAGATCCCTGACAACTCAATAATGAGAAAAATGAATTTTATAAAGTAGACTACTTAGCAATTCATTTCATCAGGGAAAATATGTGAGTGGCTAATAAGCACATATTTAAGGAAATTCAAGTTAAATTAATAATATAATTGAAGACCACTACATACCACTACAACCGTGATTAATATTAAAATTCACAAAATTGAGTATTATCAATGAAGTGGAGAAGTGCAACATCTCATTCATCTTTGGTGAGAATATGATGTGGCGCTTAAGGAAAAAATGTTATGCTTAGTTTAAAAAGCCAGACACACAAAACTTCACATGCCACTTATAGGAAACTCCAGAAAAGGCAAATCTGAGAAGGTAAATGCAGTCAGTGATCACCTGTTGCTAGAAGTGAGAGGAGTGATTGATTGCAAGAAAATAAGAAAATCTTATGGATCATGAAAACAAAAATTGGATCATGGTGGTGGTAAAAGTGGCATCTGCAAACTATGCATGTAACTAAATATCATGGAAGAGTACACTTATATATAAACTTGTGACATTTGAAATTAAACTTCAATGAAACATAAAAGAGAGAAGAGACACTCATACATATTAAGGTTAGTTACAAGGAAATAAAGAAAATCATATTTTAGATCCATATAACTAAAATTTGTATCTGTGACACCTTTGAAACTACCATACTATGCCTAATAATGTTTTATTCCACTCAAGGTGCAAATCACCCTGGTTATGTGTCATGTTTTATTAATGTCCAGTGCATACTTCTCAGGAATTCCACTTCTCTCACATAAATTCTACTGCCCCACTCTGACTCAAACTTTTGTGATTGCCTATGAGGCCATTATTCTGTAATAAACATGCTTCTCTACACTCAGAATTCCTTTGTTGAAGGAGTTTTAAACTTCTTATATTTCTTGAAAATATGTTTTCCCTTAAGAGTCCTAACACTTGTGGATTCCTGTGAAGTATAGGAACCTCTTACTCCCACATCCCATGTATTCCTTGCTCCCTCCCACTTCTGTACTTCCAACTTTATGCCCCAGTTCTTTAAGACTAATATACACTGTCATAATTCACCCTTTTGTAATTTAAAAATAAAATGATATTAGTGACCATACCACTTGCTTAGAACATTTTACCAAGTTCCTTGATCCAATACCATCCACCAAATTTCCATTGCTGCATATGAGTTTAGGCATTCCATCTATGGTTACTATACTGAACTTGTTTTTAATTTCATTTTATCATCAGAGTTATTCTTTCTATAAAATCTTTACTCCAGTTTCCCAAGCTATGATGTTAACCCACCATTTTTCTAATTGTACCTTCCACTTTTCCGAATATTTCATCAGAACTCTATGTATTGACCCTTATATTTTCTCATATTACCAGTTCCCTCTGCCATGTTCAGTTTAACCCCTTTTCTATTATTTCAATTACTTGTGTTTAATTAAGCTGTATTCCCTCTACACATCATCCTTTCATCATAGTCTTCTTCCCTCTTCAGGAAAACCCAAGCCTGAATTTTAAAAAGAATGGCAGGTACTATGGCTCCCCTGCTGCTGCAAAACTGTGAAGAACAGTAACATGTTCTATAACTGAAAGTTCTAATTTAGTAAATGATTAAAATCAGTATATATGTATATTTTGGTATATAATATCCACATCTTTCTAAAACAACTTGGATACTTGAAAAGTTGTGCTAAAGTTGATCTATTCAAGGCATACTAACATATTATATATTAAAGAAGAATAGCAATAACCAAAGGACAAAGCTTATGCTTTTCAAATGTGTACATTTTAGTTGTTAATATACTACTATATACTAGTTAATATACTACTATATATAGTAGTATATTAGTTGTTAATATATTACTATATATATACAAAATATATATATATATTGGTACCAAAGATTGAATCCAGGGGCTCTTAACCAATGAACCACATCCCCTGCCCTTTTTGTATTTATTTTGAGACAGGGTCTCACTGAGTTGCTTAGTGCCTTGCTAAATTGCTGAGGTTGGCTTTGAACTAGCAATCCTCCTGCCTCAGCCACCGGAGTCTCTGGGATAACAGGCGTGTTCCACAGCGCCTGGTTAAAATCAGCATATTTGTATAGAAAAACTTTGCTTTGGTAAGATTGCCAGCATTGCTTTGGGGGTTAGAAATAATATAATATATGATGTTACAAAATATTTACCTACATATCACCTTGTTTTTAATACTCAGTTAAGTTTACTAAAATCCAGGTAGCAAATGCCTGTGACCTGGTAGAATTATATTTCTCTGTGTAAATTTTTGAGGAAGAAAAGGAGATATTTTACAATTATGTTTATTTACAACTCTGTGGCTCTGTCTCACAATAAATAAATGTAATAGCAGATCATATTAAGGTAATCAGATTTATGGTATTATGTGATTATAATAATCATGGGATAATTAGTAGATGATAGAGATCTACATGTGACCTATGTCCATTACTTTTCATTTCGAATATGAATAAAGGTACTTAAATGCTTCTGATGACACTTTCTATCTATGTAAGAATTTGTATTCTCTAGAGACTGTAAGACTGAAGATATATATGGATATAATGTTTTTAAAATCAGTGAATTAGAATTTGAGTTTTAAAAGTATATTCTTTTAAAATTATTTATGTAATATTATTGTTGACTATTGCCTTTTCTATATGCTGAAAATTAAAATCTTATTCTGCCTTTAGTGTATTTAAAATAGTTTGCAAAAATGTGGTTCAGTTATATATGTCTACTTTATGCTTATACATGGTGTAACATTAATATGAACTTATACTGCACTCAGTTTACTATTACAAAGAACTACACAATACAGAGTTGGGGAATCCTTTACATTAGGCAAGATAGAGTGCTTAATCTGAAATTAATACTCAGAGTTAGAAAACACTCCAGAAATACATATATGCAATCATCTGTACAAAGAAAGAATTAGGAATCTTCCCAGCTACCTCAGACTTGATATTCTTCTGTTGGTATTTAAACCTACTTCTCACTTTAAAAAGCAAAAATGACTAATGTGTCTGCCACTATGGAATATTTTAAATTCAATTATGTCCTATGCCCACATGACATTCACAAACCACCCACCAAGCCACCCCTTTACCACATCCTATTCCCCAAGATTTTCTATCTTGCCAGTTTAGTTATAGTTGTGCTAAACTAAGTCGAGAAAACACACATACACACAAAAAATAGTCAAATGCAATCTAAATACATCATGTTAGATATATTAATGTAGACAGTAAGTGAAATGCTTCTCCAAATTATTTTGATAGAATTATAAAAATACATATTTTGAGTTATCAAATTTTAAACCACCTTTATCTGTGAAAGAGTAACATGAGATTGTATTTATAGTTTAAATTAATACATAAATTTTCCATTTTTAAGAGCATACACTTGATGAATTTAAAGATTATATTTGCACATTATCCCCAGTAATAACTGTAACTAATTTAACTAGATATTAACAACTAAAATGTACACATTTGAAAACATAAGCTTTGTCCTTTGGTTATTGCTATTCTTCTTTAACATATAATGTGTTAGTATGCCTTGAATAGATCAACTTCAGCACAACTTTTCAAGTATCCAAGTTGTTTTAGAAAGATGTGGATATCATAAGGCTTCAGACTTTTCTCCTTCTTTCACTTTTTTAATATTATTATTATATTCCACATATAAGGTATGTATTGTTTTTTTTAAGCTCCACATCCCATGTTCTCCCCTTTTAAGCTCAGTTATTTCTACCTCAAAAATTCCATCTAGTACACACTTTCTATTAGACTTCCAATTAATAAAGTGAAATATTCTTCCAATAATGTACATTAAACCTAGCCAAAAATAATATGTACTTTAATTAAACATTTTCTTTGATCTATACTTTTCTTTAATGCTGGCAACTATGTAAAACAATTCAGAAATATTTTTAAATAATCTGAAGTTTTATCACATTTTGAAAGAAAGCTATTAATATCAGAGAACCATTGCTTATTTAATTTTTGGCAAAAAAAATCAAAGCATTATTGTGAGGTCATGATTAAAAGTATGGTGAGATAGAGTTAAAAGATATCATTCATGATTAATATTATATATAGCTAATCAACAAATTACTTGGGTACTGACCTCAAAGAAAAAACATACAGCAGTTTAAAATTTCAACTATCATCCAAGATATATTCATAGGCCTATTCACTGTTGGTTTGCAATAATATACACTATCGTTAGTATTTATAAAAAATTAGACCTTTATATTAATTACATGTCAACAACTTTCAGATCTATCAATAATTAAAATAATGATCATTTCTAAATTAAGTTTGGTAAATTATATGTAATAGAATTTTAAATACATAAATTCAACAGCCATGTCTATGCTTAAGCTTTATACAAATTTAGTCTCTGAAATCTAAGACATAAATTAGGGTGATTCCTGTATCTATGTCCTGGCAATTATTACTGAAAGTTACAACACCAAACTAGGGCTCCAAAATCTTGCTAAGATTATTAATTTTTATTTCTCTATCATTTTAATTTGCACAAAGATCTTAAAATTTAATTGTCATATGTTCTCAATATCTCCATTTCACATGTACCCTGAAAAATCTCAGATATCTCAGATGGCAAAATAGAAACAGACATAACTGCTTTAACATTGGAGCAATTCCACCCACTGTGAATACCTCAATGTTAATGAAAGGATTGTAGGTTAAAAGCAAGCAATAGCTTCACTAAATCTTCATTCTACAAATTACTTATTGGAATCAAAGAAAGAATATTTTGATATTGAAAATATCCTTTATAAAAATTACAGCATTAGTCTAGTGTCAATAATCCTGGTGAGTTGGGAGACTAATCTCAGCAACTCAGCAAGGACCTAAAAATTTAGTAACACCTTATCTCAAAAATAAAAAAAAAGAAAGAAAAAGAAACACAAAAAATGTTGGGGATGTGGATGAGTGGCTAAACAACTAGAGTGGCTAAATACTGGAGTTCAATCTCCAGTATTAAAACAATCATATAAAATAAAATTTTAAAAAGTAAAAATTATGTTATTATTTTTGGTGACTTATTTTACTCAGATTTTCAGATTGTCTTGTATATATAATTCTTTCTGTCTCTGTATTTGAATGAGTTGCATACAGATATATAAATACACATATACATACATTTTACATATATAGTATGTATATGTATTACATACAGATATATACATATTATATGTGCACATATTACACACAGACATATTGCACATATATACATATATATTGAATTCATTTAACATTTAATAGTATTTTTATAAGACAGGTCTTAGGCTAAATTCTGGAGATAAAATGGGACACAGGCAGTCACATCCACTGTTTTAATTATGCTTCAAATCTGGGGAAAAAACTGACCTTCACTTCTAGTTGAGAAACGTTGGATGTAGTATCTTTTGATACAGTGATGATAATAGATGTAAAGCCAAGTTTTGAAAGTTCCATTTCACTATTCCAGCCCCTCAAACACAGATTTGGAAAGAAATATGCAAAAATGGTGAGAAATTGCTCATTTTCAAACTCTAATTAGCATGGCTTTCTCTATGTAAGAAGCAAACTGAAAATTTGGCAAATCCACCATATTGGTTAAACTGAAACTAATTTAAAAATCCTATTTGAATTGTTTGAATAATTCATTTTGACAATGTGATACCTAAATTTTTCTTAATGCCTTACATTTACAGTTCTATGGATGAATAAGAGGGCTATAGATCATATAAAAAGGATCTGGTATTAATAAAGTAGAAGATAATGTTCCAGTGTCATCAAAATTCACAGAGGGATATATTTCTAAATTAGATGTAGTCATATGTGAAGCAAAATAAAGCATTTTTAAGTATGCAGTCTCTCAAAAAAATAGAATTCTCCCATAAACCATTTCTAGGAAATATTCATAAATGTGATCCAAGAAAATAAGGGAGTAAATCAAGAAAAAAAGATAGAAAATTAGGCAAGGTTAAAAAAAAAAACCACTAAAGAAGAAAAGTGAAGGAGATTACTAAGATTATGATTTTTTTAAAGTCCAAAAGATGAGAACTAAGAAATAAGCCTAGAAGGCCATTCAGAACAGACCAAAGGGAAGAAGGATATTTGGAGAAACAATTCCATCTCTGTGGACAAACACAAAGCTGATATTACCCAAATTTTTTTTTCTGTCCTGAGATATTATTTGTATTGTTTTTCATTTTTTTTTCTTTTAGTTATGGATAAATTCAAACTGAAAGAGTAAACTAAAAACTGTCAGACTGAGTTTTAAAAGTCTCAAACATTTTCCAAGAAAGGAAATATAATTAAGTAACAATAAATAATTTTAGATATAGCATACCAGGAATAGTAACAAAAAAGCAAAAGTGATAAAAATATATAAAGAGGATGGAGACACTACAAATATGCCTGAGGAGGGTGAAGGAGTAAGTATTAGGTGTAATACATGCTGATTTTCCATTAAAACCATCAATAATTTGTGTCTAAAATTAAAGAAAAAAATCAGAAAATAATAAAGATGCTGCAGAGTGAGAAAATTGGAAATGAATAAAACAAAATATGATAGACTTCCAGTGGTTGATTTAAGCATGGAATGGGGAGGGGAATAATGGCATTTAGTATCAGCATGAGAGTATTACATGTCTCTAATAATATACTGTTTAATCAGTAAAATAAGTAATGAATTAAAAATAAATTTTATGGCTTTGTTGAAATTTTAAATGATGATAGTACAATCTTATTAAGAATTGTTTACAGATAAACAAACTGAAATAATGTGTTGTGTGGCAAATATTTTATTATAATTTATGTTGTATGCTAGGCCCTCTGAAGTAAAATAAAACAGCCTAGATACTCAAGCTATAATATGTCAATATTTAATTATTTTGGAAGAAATAAAACTCTATGAAAACATTATAGTGATGTTCATGGGCTTACTAAAGAAATAGTTTTTGTTTTTCATTTGGAGCAAAGGTAGAGCATGTATGTTTACCAAAGTTGAGTAGAGCAAAGAGGAGGTGAACTGATTCTCACCTATTGTGTATTTGAGCAAAACTCAGTAGATCTGCCTCAATGTACTCTTGGTTGTATAGCCAGTGGAGGGTACAGGTGGAAATAAAAGAAAGAAAAAAGAGCATTTTTTCAGTTAATTAATATGTAGAGATGAAAGTGGAAAAATCTAGGTGGTTTATATTGCAAAAGCTTAAGTGAGACTGAACAGGAGAGTGACAGTAGAGTGACAGCAGAATAACAGGTGCATTCTATATCAAACAAAATTTTAAAAAGCATTATTTTCAAAACTAGTTTTCAATAGTGCATTATAGTGCTTATATGCCTTCATTCATCTATATTCTTTTTATATTTGAAGAACAATATACTCACTGTCTAATTTATTACCCAATAAAACTTTAAAAACGTAAAATGTTCCATTCAAATTTTCAGCTTTCAAAACACAACGAATCAAAAGTAACAAAGTTGAGTGCTTGTTACTTTGCCTCTTAAATAAGTTTTGGGGAAAAGAATTCATTAGAAATCTCACTAAAAATAAACTGTTGAAATATGTTACTGACTTCTGCCACCCATGCAATTGCTTATACAACACAGTAATGAAAGCAAATAATGCAAAAAACAACAACAACAACCACAAAATAACAAAGTAAAGTAAAATAAAATGACAGTCTTTTAGAAAACTGGTACCTAGAGTGTGACATATATATGTCATAACTTTTCACATTTTGTAGAATAATACTTTGTAACATAGTTTCCCCAGTTTATTTTCTTTCATCCAAAACACAATATTAAAGTATTATTTTTATAATGATATTATTTTTACATTTTGAAATGAAAAGAATGAGAATCTTCTCAAGATTTTAGAGTATATGATGTTCAACATAATATGAAGCTAGTTATCATAGTAATTATATAGAGACTGTATTTAAATGAAACCACTATGTCTGAAAGTATATTAATAAATCTTGAACAACTAAATCACATTTGAAATTTTGGAGTTTTTCCCTGGAAAATAAATTCACCTTTTTTCTTGGGTGGGAGAGGCAGACTGGAATCTCTGAGATATTGAACCATTGAGCCACCTTCCTAGGCTATTTTGTATTTTATTTAGAGACAGGGTCTCACTGAGTTGCTTAATATGTCACTAAGTTGCTGAGGCTGGCTTTGAACTCATGATCCTCCTGCTTCTGCCTCTTAATCCAGTAGGATTAGAGGTATGTGCTTCCAGGCCCAGCTAAATTCACATTTTAGAACTTATTTTCATATATAAATTTTGTGTAATAAAATATCATATCGTTTATGCTTCAACACATCATGTGATTGTTATACATTTTTTTTTGTTTCATGGCCTATCATCTTAGCTAAATTAGTGTCACATCTAAGTCACACGTGAGAACCACCAAGTAGAATACATAAAATTCCTTCAAATGGAAAGTTGCAAGGAATATAACAGTTGAAATAAGACAGAAGAAAAGTCTATCTGAAAATCTATTTCCACTCTGAGATTTTTCAAAGTTAATATAATAGAATATTACTCAGCAATGAAAGAGAATAAAATCATGGCATTTGCAGGTAAATGGATGCAGTTGGAGAAGATAATGCTAAGTGAAGTTAGCCAATCTCCCCAAAAATACAAATGCTGAATGTTTTCTATGATATAAGGTGACTGACTCATAGTGGGATAAAGAGATGGAGCATGGGAGGAATAGAATAACTCTAGATAGGGCCAGAGGGGTGGGAGGGGAAAGGAGGGGGGCAGGGGATTAGCAATGATGGTAGAATGTGATGGACATCGTTATCCAAAGTACATGTATGATAAATATAAATTGATGTGAACATACTTTACATACAGACATATGAAAAATTGTGTTCTATATGTGTAATAAGAATTGTAATGCATTCCACTGTCATGTATTTAAAAAATAAAAGCAATTTTAAAAAAGAGAGGTTTTGGACATAAGACATTCTGCTCATATTGAAAAGAATAAAAGATAAAAGAAAAATGTAAAAGCAATATTCAATTTAAAATATCTTTGCCAAATTTGGAAATTTTGAAATATCATATGTAGAGTTGTTTTTCCCCTCTGAACATTAAAATATTTCTCAATTTGAATTGTTGAAATTAACATAGAAGGAAATCATTAAATGTGCTTATTCTGATAACATAAGAAAATGCACATGATTAGCGATTTGTATGTACATTACAGAATATTTTCTTATTTCATGTGACAATAGTCTATGTCCAGGTACAACAAATCTCTGTTTCACACCAAATATGGGAGGAGAAACCACAGTGAGACACAGCTATGATTTAGAACAGCATCAATAGACCTTTGATAATGTGAACTCCAGATTCACAAAGACTCAAAGACAACTATGTGAGAAAGGGAAAAGCCTGTGTTCACCTTTGGTTTCAAAGTCTCTGTGGAGTTTTATCTTGGATGAATTGGGTTTAGGAAATCCCAGTGTGCTCACGAGTGTCATAAATCCAAATCCTCATTGTCTCTTTAGGTGCTACATGTCCTTGAACATTCGATTTGGGTACTGGAGCCAAAGACAATTATTCAGAATCCTTCTGGGCTCCCTAAGGAAAGACTAGAGATGTCAAGTAACTTGATTTTGAAGAATGAATCTAATGAATTGATAGTAACTGCTTGAGACAGAATGTCAAGAAGATTTCCTCAGTTAATTCTCTGCACAGCTGGAAAAAAATGCAGTTAAAATTAGGTAGCATTTATGGTGTTTATCTGCCCATTCTGAGATATATTATTCTGAAACTTCAACAATCTTAATACTTGTGAGGTGCAGCACCATGAAAACATAGCCATGTCTAACATAAGCTATGAAAAACCAACATTTTCCTCACTTCTGAATTTTAAGCAAAGATTAGTTCCACCATTCATGGTTTTATGAAAGTAAGAATATTAGGCTTCTGTTATTATGTGATACTAACATAGGAAGACATTGGAGTTGCCTTTGTCATAACACTACTTTACATATGATTTATGCAGAACTTTTCCTCTTAGCAGAATCTAGTGGTATCAGGATCATGAACTGTTGTTCTGTATAGGCTTTTCTGTAGAGAGAGAAAAATGGGTGTGAGATGATCAGCACAGATAAGATCAGGAAATACCATGCGGTAAAGAAGACAATAGAGGGGCAGAACAGTGAAGATGGTCTCTTCTATACACCAAAAAGGAACTTCCTTATATTAATCTCAAACTCTTGCACTGGCCTTGTAGTGCTCAACATTCTCTTCTTAATAGAGCTCAACATTCTCTGGAAATTCTCTCTCTTAAATAATCAATTGGGCTCATGCACTATTTCCCAACATAGTGATTATATGTGTATGAAACATGTTCTGCAATTTTATCTCATTTTGACTTTGCTTTTTGATCCTCAGTTTTTTTCATTTTCTTTATCCCCCTTTTTGTTCTCTTAGATTTTTTTTGCCTGCATTATCATCTGATTCACCCTGTAACCAATACACTCAAATCCTTTTGCATTTTGTTCTTCAGTTCCATTCTCCTAGCAAAATCTCCACTCTAGATTGAAATAATTGTTATTAATGATACCAGTGAGGAAAGAAGCAAGGGAAACATTCCAGCAATGCAAACTGCTAATTTAATCTTTTCATCTCTCATTAAGTTTGGGATCTCAGTCCTCAGCAATAAGTCCTTCAATCTCTAAACCTTTAATTTGGACATCTCTTTCTCTTCAATCTTTGTGACATCTTTTTTTTTTTCAGGGTAAAATCACTATTTCATTGTATGAAAACCCACTCATCTTTATGCAACCAAATCCACAAATTAACCCTTCTCTGGACCCTACTTAGGGTTTTCTATAAAACTGGATACTGACTAGTGAGGGAAAGCATATGTGGAAAAAAGGTAGACTTGTATGCTCCAAAAGATCACAATTCTGCTTTTATCACAATCATGGCTCTATCCCAGTCTTGAGGCTGCTGCTGATGACATTAACCTTTTGTTTGTAAACCATATCAAATCCTCAACTCTCTTCCAACCTCAACATTCTCTCCCCTGCTTTGTGAGTGAAAGGGATAGTGGGAAGCAGGGGTAGCAGACAGTGGTACAGAATGCATAAAACCCAACTAATGACTTCTTTTATTTGTGCTACAGTCTTCCTTACTTCTTATATCCCAATTCATGACTAAACAAAATTGCAAGTGTCCTTGAAAGGATTCTGTTCCCAGGAGCTCTGGCTTCCCAATGACCTGCTGACTCAAGACAGGATCATCTTGTCTTCCAGACCCACCTTAATTTTAAATTTTTCTTCCTAGAGATCTAAATGGCTCCCTCAAATTTATCTATTCTTTTCCTTTAAAGGTTTTTTTTAAACTTTTCTTGTTTAAGCTAGGTATTATTATTAATATTTGAATCAACTCTTCTCCTAATCACTTAAGCACTCATCACCATGGAATTCCCAATCTTTCCCAGATGTACTTTACTTCTCTATTTGCAGTCTTTCCTGAACCTGATTTCTGTTCTTTTTATATCATTAAAACCACTGTTGCCAAAATCTCAATAAACTCCTTAACTAAACACAATAAAACATATGCCTATACTTTTGTTTTGAGTATGACCAACCTTTGCAAGCCGTGGCCTGCTGAAAGCTTCCTTTCTGTGGCTTAGAAGATTTTAAATTTTTCTGTCGCTGTCTTACTAGTCAGCTTTATCCTCTTTGCTGATTCTTTCAAAGTCAGAGACTTCAAGATTTTCTTTCAAGCTTGCTATCTTTCTCACTTTTACCACTTTTAGAGCATCTATTTTTGTGAATTCAATTACCACAATGGAGAGGACTCACACATCTAACCACATAATGAACTTCTTTTTCTGTTAGTATGGAACATGTGATTTTGAGTGGTTTATATTGAAAATTTCTTATCAAAATAGCCACATAATTAAACATGGGAGCTTATATTTTTTAGGCAAAGTATTAGTTTCAAAAAGGGGTTTTTCAAGATAGGAAAAAAGCAAAAACAACAACAATACCAAAAAAAAAAAAAAAAAAAAAAAAAAAAGCTTACAGAGGGATGTAGTTAGAAAATGCCAGAAAAATATGGGTACTAAGATGGAAAAGAATTTGAAGCTTTAGAATATAAAGCATGAAGTCCAGAATTTGAAATTATTTTAAAGCACTTTCAGTTCAACTGCTTTTTTAAAATGTTCAGGTCAAATTTAATAAATTATTCAATACACATATTTGCCACTGAAAATTAAATAGCACATCAAAATTATTCTTAGTTGCAACTCAACTTTTTGAAAACCAAAAAAAAATCTAGTTAATAATCCCAATTGTTGACACTTGAAACAAATCATCAATATTCTTACATCTTCCCTTCATGTTGCAGTTTGAATGTGAGGTCTAGCCCAAAAGCTCACATGTGAGACAATGAGAGAGGGTTCAGAGGGGAAAGGATAGAGTTGTGACAGCCTTAACCCACTAAGTGAATGAATCCCCTGATGGGATTAACTAAGTGGTGATTGAAGGCAGGGAAGGTGTGGCTGGAGGAGTTGGAGCATTGGGGGGGTGGTTTGGGGGGTATTTATTTGTATCTGGCAAGTGGAGTTCCCTTCACTACACTCTTTTACCATGATCTTCTGCCTTACCTCTAGCCCCAAGGAATGGAACCTGCTATTGAGCAAATTGAGACCTCTGAAACCTTGAGCCCCATATAAATTTTTCCTCCTCTGCATTTGTTCTGGTTAGCAGAACAACTTTCATCATAGCATTGAAAAAGCTGACTAAAACAAATTGGTACCAAGAAGTTGGTTCATTGCTGTGACTAACCTGACCATGTGGTTCAGAAGCTTTTGGAATAATTTGGACTAGTGGGAGGAATTTTGAAATGTTTAGGGTGCAAGCTGGAAATGCTTTAGATTATTGTTAGTGGAGTTTCATGGTCCATTAAGCTCAGAAGACCAGAATGCCGATACAACCACGGACAGTGGAGACAGGGCTCAAGAGGGTTTAGAAAAGGAGGAATATTAGAATTTTGATTACAGGCTGTTGTGTTAGTTCTGGCTGAGGAGTTTTCTGCATTTTACCCATGTCCTAAGACTTTCTGTGAAGCTGATTTTAAAAGCAGTGGACTTCTTCTTTTTTTTTAATAAAATTTTTAGTTGTCAATGGATTATTTATTGATTGATTGATTGATTGATTGTGCTGAGGCCAAAACCCAGGGCCTCATACATGCCAGCCAAGCACTTTACCACTGAGCCACAACTCCAGGCCAGCAGTGGACTTCTTAATATGGCAGAAGAAATATCTAGGCAACACAGCATTCAGGAAGTAGCATGGGTATTGCTGGTGGCTTTTAGCCAAATGTATTATAATAATCAAGATCAGAAAGCAGAGCAGAAATATTTGAAAAACTTATACATAATAGGTGGGAGTAAAACTGGGCTTAAGGTATTTGCAGTTTTTAAAAGACTTAACAACAACAACAAAAATCCTAAAGACCTGGCTCAAAGACAAAGAAGAAATATGGCTTGAGGGCATCTCAGAAGCTGGTGAGACCACACCCATTTCAGGCTCAAGATAGTAAAAGTAAAAATTCTCTTGAAAAGAGACCAATGGGGCACCCTTCTTGCAAAAAGGGACTTGGAAGTTTTTCAAAGTGCTCAGCAACACAGGCACTCAGAAGCTGCTGCAGCCTGGGTCTTTGGAGGCTTGGTTACTGCTCAAGATGGCAGCAGACCTTAGCATCAACCACGCAGTGTTAGTTCTGCAGGAATGTAAGATCCTGGAGTTAGAGGGGTCATGGAGGTTTACACTAACATTTCAAAGGAAGGCCTAGGAGACCAGTGTCAGATGCAAGGAGGAAGTGGAAACTGTAATGAAGGACCCTGAGATTAAGAAATGTGGCAGAGGGCTGGGGATGTGGCTCAAGCAGTAACGCTCTTGCCTGGCATGCTCGGGGCACTGAGTTCGATCCTCAGCACCACATACAAATAAAATAAAGATGTTGTGTCCACCGAAAACTGAAAAATAAATATTAAAAAATTCTCTCTCTCTCTCCTCTCTCTCTCCCTTTCTCTTTTTAAAAGAAATGTGGCAGAGACAAGCCAAGAAAAAGCCACTTGGGCTGCAACCAACAAAGCCACAGGAGCAGTGCAATACAAGCCTTTGGAGAGAACATCATGATTCCATGTACTCCAAACGCCAGATACAGAACAACACAGGACTTGTTTGCTCAGCAGGATTTCAGTCTTGTTTTGCTCCTATCTCTTCTTTCTCTGGAAACACTTATTCTGTACAATTATGTATTGAATACTTGTTAATTGCTTTTAATTTTGCAGGAGCTCACAATGCAAGATTGACTTTAGACTTGAACTCTGAAGAATCACAGAAGTTTTGAAACTATGGGGACTTTGGGGAATGGACTAAATGTATTTTGCATTGTAGATGAATATAAGCTGTTGGGGGCCAGGGGTGGAATGTTATGGTTTGGATGTGAGGTGTACCCCAAAAATGTTATGCATGAGATAAGGCAAAAAGGTTCACAGAAGAAATTATTTCCTTGAGAGACTCTTAATGCAATCAGTGAATTAATCATCTGATGATATTAATTGAGCATAATTGAAAACATATTGGGTGTGGCTAGAGTAGGTGGGTATTGAGGGCATGGCTTTGGGTATGTATTTGAATCTGGTGAGGGGAGTCCTCTCTCTGCTTTCTGATCATTATGTAAGCTACTTCCTTCTGTTACACTCTTCCACCATGGTGTCCTGCCTCACCCTGAGCCTTGAAGAATACATCCTACTGTCTATGAACTGAGACTTCTGAAACTGTGAACCCCCAAATAAAATTTTCTTCCTTTCTATGTGCAGGTTGGGTCTTTTAGTAGCACTATCAAAAAACTGACTAAAACATTTCAGTTCCTGGATTTCATCTCACAATTCTAAAACATACAGGAAGACTTCAGACCTATTGGTACTGCTTCTTTGGGTCAAACATAATAGTAGAACTAAAGCATATTGAAATCATTTATATACATTTAAACTACACAGATTCCTTATAAATTACTGGTATTAAGCATGAGGAGATCCCCTGAACAACAACAACAACAACAACAAATTAGAAAATTATGCAAAAGGATAAAGAACCCTCATGCATAAGTTATTTGAAATCATTGGTATGTGGCATATCCCAGCATATAGTAACTTGCATAAAATTACCATCATGAAGAACTGTATATGGTTTATGTCTAATCAACTGTGTCATACTTATTCCCTGTTCTAACATTCTGAGAAGGATCCCATCCATGATATACACAGTAACTGCAGGTACATCTGAATGGTACACTTTGTGGTTCACTAATTCCTTTAAAACCAACTTAAATTTCTTTGTTGTCCTCTTGTAAACCAGGATAATCTGATGCTTAAGAGAGATTTATATTTTCCCAGATTTTCTTTCCCCATAGGCAATAATAGGTGAATTCATCTCTGTGTACAGGGAAAGCCACCTCTGACCTCCATAAGATCCTGTCTCTCTGTCTTGTGATTGGGATGGATCTTCTGTTAGAGGGCAAGAGAACTTGGTACCAGGGTAGAAGGTCAAATTTTGATGGTCCTTTATGCGAATTTGTGAGCAGAAAGGATGAGAGCATGTTGAATCGTTAAGGGAATTTTCTTTGTAGAACATCTGATAAGACTCCTGGGTCAAGTTTGTGTTAAAATTTTGCTATGGGTCCATTGGCAGGTATGCTGAACCCTCAAAATGTTGCCCCAAGGTAGATCAGAAAAAAAAATCTGTAGCCTTGAAAGAGAATAAAACTCCAAACTTCAACAAATGGTAAAATGAGCCAACCTATTTAATTTCTTTCTATGGAAAGTAATGTTTATGAGAAAGATTTCAGTTGAAATAAGTTTGTTATATCAGTCTGCTGGTACTAAAGCAACTGAAGAAAGGTAGAAATCTGAATATAGATAGTTGTGTAAATTTTATTGAGAAATGTCAAAATAATAATAAAATTCTGTAATTACTGAGTGCTTCCAACTTTACTATTTTTTTGTTCATGAGGCTTTGTCAGTCAGATTTCTTTGGAGAAACCACTGGTATAATCTCTATCTCCAATTACCATACATCTTTTCATGTATAAGATTTATTTCAAGGACTTGTCTCACATTGTTATGGGGGATAGCATGTTTGAAATGTATTGAAAAAATTTAGGCTCCCAAGTCGGGAAAAATCAGGAAAGATTTGATACTGTAGTCTAAAGGCAAATTTCTACTACTTAGGGACACCTCAGTGTTTGCTCTTGTGGCCTTACAAATGATGAACTAACATCTACCCTATTTGTAGGGAGTTGTCTTCTGTAGGGTAGTTAACTTTATTATGCATGATAACCACATTTGCATTCACAGAAAAAGGTAGATTAGTGCCACATCAAATATCTGAGCATCATAACATCAATTTAATATATAAAAGTATCACAGAGGCTATACATATTTGAATTATAACATCAGATATGATTCTAATACAGAAATTTTCTGTGTTCTGCCTGACTTTTAATTGAAAGTAATTTTTAATGTATTTTAGTATATTTCATGACCACTTCTCTACTTGTTGCATCTGGAAAAGGTAAGATAAGTTTTTAGAAGATTGGAATCTAATAAAATTAAGCATTTTTATTTTAGGTACATTGATTCATTTTTTTTTATATTTACACTTACTTATAATTTTCTCTGATTGCATACTCTATTTAAAATATAATGATTCCAATAAACAGGTACTATATTATTGCTAATGTTTAAAAAACTTACATAGGAACTGACATATTTCCTACAATTAGTTTCAAATTAAGATTTGTTTATTATATATTATATTTCTAAATACTAGAGATTCAGAATATTATTATCTTCGACTAGCCCATTATATGATATACAAATATTTGCATTTTTTTGTATCAGTTAGATCATATCAAAGTGTTAAATGTTGGTTTTCCCAATTCTATTTTTTTTTACCTTTAAGGTATTTATAATATGATTTGTTCTCTATATTGGAACTACATACAAGAAATATATTTTATTATTTTTTATCAAAATAAATATTTCATATTAGATGAAATGTTATATTAACATTATTTTCATTAATTTATTTTGTTTTATCAATCTAATGATTCAGCATCTTAAGAGGAACTAAGTATCATTTTGGATGATTATGGATTCATTATCTATAGTATGCTATAGCAGTAATGTATAGAAAGGTTAATATAGATACAACTGCAGGGTTCATATACTTGCTGTCATCCAGAGAATTTGTCATTCGTTAAAATCTACAACACTCATTCTCATTATTTCAGTTAACAAGAACTACCTTTTATTCTTGATATTTTAAAAATACATATTTTGCATTTTAAATCTTTTATTATTTTGTTTCATTAGCTGTGTCCTGATCTCCCAATGCTTTCAGGTCAAGTTGCATTCACATTTCAAATTGCTTGTTCAAAATATTATGTAAGCTATTTTGTTGTCATTGTCATAGCAGGAAATTTGGGACTTAATATATATATATTTTTTTTTATTTTACCTTTCGATACTGCCTTCAGGGAAAACCAAGGGATGACCTTGGAATCCAGGCAACTATATATGGAACATGAAAAGAAAATCAGTTTGAAATTGCTATGGCAAGGCTGTATGCTCTCAGCAATATTCTGAAACACAAAGAGGCAAAACAGTTGTGATAAGCAATGAGGCAGATAAAGACTTCTGTTTTTATATATCCAGAAATTGTACTGGTTATTGATTCTAACTTGGGCATTTAAGAGTAAAAAGTACTTTGAAACAATATTTTTCTACCTGGAAAATTCCTGCTTAGAATACAAGTAAATACATTTTTAAATAGACTCAAATATATTCTAACAAAAATGTAATAGAGCAGAGCAATTTAAATTACTCTCTACAATATTTTGAGTCCTCTATAATAACTTTCAAAAAGTTGATTGCTTTTGATATTGATGATTAGTAGAAAAGTCTACATTCTTCCAATTTTTCAATTTTTAATTGTAAATTATCCTATTACATTCAACAGCTTTTTACATTTCTTCCAACACAGTCACTTAAAATTTACATGGAATGCTATCAGCACTTCCACAGTAGGATCTATCTATCATTTGGGAAGATGAAAAATATCTGGGTACATGTAAACAATGAGGGATATGTGGCCAGGAAGTTCTTAAGGAAGAAGTATTGGCAATTTTCTGTTGTCACAGCAATTGCTGCATGGATTTGAGTTGCCCAAGTCAATATGCTCACCTACTTAACATAGGATGGATGTGTAATCACAGCTTTGGTCAAGCATTCAAGCATCCATTGGGTAGCTTCTCTGTAATTTTTTATTCCTATTATTACTCTTAAAATGTCCAGCTGGAATGAGGCATGGAAAGAAGAAGGAATATATATATATATATATATATATATATATATATATATATTTTTTTTTTTAAACAAAAGAGTCAGGTCAATAGAACAACTTCACTGCTAAAACTTGAACAAGGCTTAGTTAGGTATGATTTTTTTCCTAAAATGAAGGTTTTATATAAGGTCAGATTCTATTTGCCATATTCGGAATAAGTTTTATAAAAAACTGAACACTAGAAATTTTCACTGTTTTCTGATATGCAGTTCTGAATTTTATATTTCTCCAAAATTTCACATCTGATACGATACTGAAACACACATGCACACTTGGATCAAAATCTGTCTTTATGACATATGTATATGCACATGGTTTTAATTCATTTTTCATGTTGACAGACTAGAATTCACATATGATCTTCATAATGTCCTTGAGTATGTTTCAAACTTCTAGATTGCTTTTTGTGCATTCAGTTGTGAGGGGTGATCTTTTCTCCTAGAGATTGCCTTCATTTCAGATCAGGCTTTCCAGGTACAAACAATGGCCACCCCAATCTCTGTTCTTTCAATCCTGTCCCGCAGCAATGGAGGGTAATTCTCTTCCAAACACTGAATCTTTTTAATTTCTTTTCTATTGCATCTCTTTGCTCTTTTTTTTTTCTGTTGTTGTTTTGCTTAAACTCTTTTAAAATATTTATTTCTGGGAAGTAGGATGGAAGGGGAGTGGTAAATGATGTCATAAGCCATCTCATTGGGACTCCCTACTAAAATATCTAAATAACCTGCTTCTTTCGCCAAACACATTTCACTTTCCCAGCCATTAGCCCCTCATTATAGCTTTTTACAACCCATTTCCAGTCTATCACAAATTCCCTCCACATTGACCACATCCAAATTCACCCCAGACTTGGATACTCTCTCCACACAATTTACTATCTGTTTGTGCTTGATTAAATGTTTCAGACAAGCATATTTGTTTTCTATAAGTCCCAGTCGAAAAGTCAAGTGAGAAACTATAAAAAATGAAAAATCTGGGACCAAAAAGATCTGGGGAAAGGCTTAATAGTCTAAAGTTCATAAGGAAGCAGACAAAATATATTTGTTAAATTTTGAAAAGATTGTTAATCCAACATGCATCATCATGTTCCTCCTCTTTCCCCAACCCATTCTTCAGTTCTCCCCTCTTCTATGAAAACTTCTTAACCTCCCAACCTTCAGGAACATCGCCTTCTCTGGACAGTAGTATATTCAGACTTAACTAAAGCCCATGGGTGTGTCTAGAGTTAGCCTCCTTCAGAAGAGAAATCATGAGAGTGTGTCTCCACCATTTATTTAGATCACAGAAGTGAACAGTGAGGACAATCTCCAGGTCCCCAAATAGGAACTGAATTTATTGAATTGCTTGATTCCACTCTCAGCAAATGCCAGGAGTCTGCCCACATGTGCCATCCTCTTGCTTGGCTTTTTATATGTGTGCTCCCAAATCAGAGCACAACAGTCACTTAGTAGATATCAATACCTGTTTATTAAATTAATGAATATATTCAGTGATTTGCAAATTTTAATGATAGTTCTTGCCTTCATTAAGTATTAGTTTATTTAATTAGTTAATTAATTGTCTTAGCTAAATTATATTAAGGGATTGGTGGAGATTTTATGCTATAGATTTTTTTAATTTGTTATAATTAGTTATACATGATAGTAGAATGTACTTTGACATATTATAAATCAAATGCATTCCTACACTTCTAAAATGAATCTACTGAAAGGGAAATTAGAAAAATTACCCTATTTACAATGGCCTCAAAAAATATATATATATATCTTATATCTTTGGGAATCAATCTAACAAAAGAGATGAAAGATCCCTATAATGAAAACTATAGAACACTAAAGAAAAAAAAGAAAATGAAGAGGACCTTAGACCTTAGAAGATGTAAAGTTCTCCCTTGCTTTTGGATAAGCAGAATGAACATTGTCTTAATAGTCATACTACCAAAAGCACTATATAGATATAATGTAATTCTTATAAAAATCCGAATGACATTCTTCATAGAAATAGAAAAAACAATCATGAAATTCACTTGGAAAAATAAGAGACCCAGAATAGCTAAAGCAAAGTTTAGCAAGAAAAATGAAGAAAGATGCATCACAATACCAAAGCTAAAGTAATACTACAGTGTTATAGTAACAAAACACAGCATGGTATTGACACCAAAACAGACACTCAGACCAATGGTACAAAATAGAAGACACAGACAAATCCATGTAAATACAGTTATCTCATACTAGACAAAGGGGCCAAAAACATACATTGGATAAAACATAGCATCTATAACAAAAGATGCTGGGAACACTGGAAAAACACATATAGCAAAATGAAATTAAACCCCTATTTATCACCCTGTAAAAAACTCAGTTCCAAGTAGATCAAAGAGTTAGGCACTAGAACACAGACTCTGTACCTAATAGAAAACAATTAGGCCCAAATCTTCAACATGTCAGCTTAGGAAATGACTTTCTTAATAAAACTTCTAATGCGCAAGAAATAAAATCAAGAATCAATAAATGAAATGGAATAAAACTAAAAAGCTTCTTCACAGCAAAAGAAACAATCAAGAATGGGAAGAGGGAGGCAACAGAATGGGAGAAAATCTTTGTCACCTGCACCTCAGAGCATTAATCTTCAAGATATATAAAGAATTCAAAAAACTTTACACCTAAACAAAACAAAACAAGTAACCCAATCAATAAATGGGTAAAGGAACTGAACAGACACTTCACAGAAGAAGAAATATTATCAGTCAACAAATATGTGGAAAAATATTCAATGTCTCTAGAAATTAGAGAAATTCAAATTAAAACTACACTGAGATTTCATCTCACTCCAATCAGAATGGCAACTGCCAAGAATACAAGCAGAAATGAATGTTGATGAGAATGGGGGAAAAAGGTGCACGCATACTTTGCTGTTGAAACTACAAATTGATGCAGCTACTCTGGAAAATAGTATGGTGACTCCTCAGAACACTTGGAATGGAACCAGTATTTGATCCAGTCATTCCACTCCTTGGTTTATACTCAAAGGACTTAAAATCAGCATACTGCAGTGACACAACCACATCAATGTTTATTGCAGCTCAAGTCACAATAGCTAAACTATGGAACCAACCTAGGTGCCCTTCAACAGATTAATGAAAAAAGAAAACATGGTATATATACACAATAAAATATTACTTAGCCATAAAGAAGAACTAAATTATGGCATTTGCCTGTAAATGGATGGAACTGCAGAATATCATGCTAAGTGAAATAAGCCAATCCCACAAAACAAAATGGCCAGATGTTTTCTCTGGTATGCAGATGCTAATTCACAAAAAGAGGGGGTAGCTAGGGAAAAATAGAAGAACTTTGGATTAGATAAAGTGAATGAAGGAAGGGAGGGGGAATTGGAATTGGAAAGATAGTAGAATGATCTGACATTACTATCCTATGTGCATATATGATTACACGACCAATGAAATTCTGCCATCCTTTCTTTTTTTTTTTTTTTACCCAGCTGGAGATAACTGTCTACTTTTGAATACTTACATAAGAAGTTGGGAGCCCCCTTATAATTTGGGATACTCTCTATTTTAAGGCTCATACCATTAATCACATCAGCAAAAATTCTTGTTGCAACATAAAGTAAAATCCATGGGTTTGGGGATAAGAACACTGAATATTTGGGGGAATCATGTATTTGTCTACCACAGCTACTGATCCATGGGAATTAGTTTAACTTTCCCTTTACCTTTTTTTTCGTATTTGCAACATTTTCTGAAATATGAATGCCTTGCTTACATTTGTGCAATAATAAAATCCATAATTGTTTGATACCGTTCCTATCTTAACTATAGTCTAAGTAGTATGATTAATTTTTTAATGGTAAAAACCTTACCAGATTTTAAAGTACTTATTATTTACTCAGACAGTAGCATTTCAGATATCAAGCTAAGGAAATATTGTTTTAAAATGAGGTTAAAATACAAGACATATTTTCCACTTTACCTCTATTTCCCAAGTTAAAAAAAAAGAATTTAAAATTTCATGATGTCTTGTTTTTTAAGTCCTCAATATTAAGACTGTATTGATGTTGACTTAAATCAATGAGTGTGAGAGAAATTCTTTTCATATTTGATTAATATTCTGAATGGGCATTATCTTTAAACAGTTGGTTCCTATTTCACATTTATTCCTCTAGAGAACTTAACATTCTTAGACCAAAAAATGACATTGTAATTTGTACCTTTCAACATGTTCTTTCCCCTCTGAGACTGAAACATTACCTGCAGTTCCATGTTTCACTGTCTAAATATCATAATGAAATGTGTTCCCTGTTAACCACTCGAAGCATATTGTTTTAAACAATATTTTTTGTCCTAAAAAGTGATTGCTTATAAATAACTATTCTAGCATAATTTATTTATTATTTCCTAAAATATATGATTAAAAATGTAAATATATTTTTCTCTCTATGTTTCAGATTGTTTTCAATTATTATTTTGATACACACATTTGTTAATATTATTCCACACTTGTTCTTTTCTTAATTTCCATAAATTAAGTAAACATAGGTAAATTATACATAGTTTTTAAAGCATGAAATTCTTCCTGTCTGAAGCTGATGATTACTGAGTCCATTGATAAGATAGAAATTAAACTAATTGCAACAGTAAAATATATTTAATGTTTACAGCAAGATACTCCAAACCTCTATTTTCAGAATTTAATTTCCCTGAATTCTATCTCTTCAGCACCCAGGACGTTTTCTAGAATGATGGATATTCTAGGAGGAAGGCAATGTCAAGCCTGCAAACATGCCTGAACACACTGTGGTAATTTATGACCTGTTTCTTGGTGCTAATGTAATGAGCTACATCATACTTGAGGTTCAAGAAGATGAAGAAGCTGTCATTTCAGCTTCTTGACATATATCACTATTAAAATTATGAACCATTTTCAAAGAGATAAAAGCCATGCACAAATATTTCTGTTATTATATACAGATATCAGTAGAATTGCATTAATCATGAAATGAACAATTTTCTAGCACATTACCATTTAAAATTGATAAGATACATAGAAAAATCAAGATATGAGTTTGATATTTAATTTCTTAACAGTTTTATATAGGGTTTTAATCCCAATATCTTTAAAAGAATCTAATATAAAATATATTATTTATGTACTAAAGTTTTGCACATGTGTACACACACACATACAATATCAAACACAATGAGAAGATTCTATTTGGAATTATTTTTTAAAAAAACAGAATAGAAATTAAGATAGAAAAACACATTGGCAGATTACTTGGGGAATTAAATTTTCAGAAGAAAAAACATCTTTTCTAATGGAACTCCCTTTTTACAGTCTGCTGAATACCATATACTTCATAATGCTTTATAATACTTTATAATTTCATTCAGTTGCTTGAATACTTGAGCAGTCTTTTTCTTTTCTGGCAAAGATAAATAACTTCAACTTATAGATAACTGTCATAGTTTTTAGTACAAGACCATTATTAAAATATACTTAGTTATAATACAAATAACATTTGAGATAAATTGAAATTTTAGTTTATTAATATTTTAAAGTACAACCATACCTTTAATGTAACTGCCATATTATAAGTTCACCTATGCCATTTTAAGCAATCACAGAACAGCAGGTATTTGTTGAATGTACAGTGAAGACTTATTTACAGTATACAATTTGATTGGTGGATCACATGAAGAAATTCACATTACTGTGAAATCTGAATTATTGCAATTTACTATGTTACTAAGGTAAAATTGTAGTACCTAACATTCTAAATATCTGATGCATACATCTATTCTGCTTATACCCTCTGTCTTTAAAAAAAAAAGTATATATACTTCTCAGTGATGAAACTGAGCAAGTCACCTGGAAGATTAAGAAAATTTGGTTTAATCTTAGTGATTGTTTCCCTTCCTGATGTTTATTGTTATTACTTTGCTTATTTTACCCTTATTCTTCACTGCTCCCTAAGCCAAACATAAGCTGAAAGGAAAGGTTTTTTAAGATTACATCACTGAATTAACTCTCCCTGGTAACATAATGTTCATATATCAAGAGGGAAAAAAGAAAAAAAATAGAACCAAAAAGAAAATATTACAAAGGTGTTGGCTGTTCATCACTTTAATTGAAAATACATCTTTCCAGTAAGGAATTGGAAGCTCAGTCTCTCAACAAATTATTTTAACAAAGGGAGTTATGGCTAGGTCTTCTTATTTTTTCCAGTGACCTTATAAAAATGATATGCAATAAATTTTTCTACAATGAGACTACTTATATATTTTCTATCCTAGACAATTTTATGAAGCAGGCCAAAGCATTTAAAGCTAGTGTCCCAGTTTTTTTCTTTCTTTTTTTTTTTTAATTCAGATTCATCAAAAATTTTCTGAACCTCTACAATTTGTTTTTCTCAATTTTAGGGATTGTATAGAATGACAACTCATTTAATTTTCATAAAAATCCTATCAAGTCATGAAATTACAGAAATAACAATAGAGATTATTAACCAGACCAACAGTCATACAGGTTATGTAGCTTGCTACAGACTATAACAAAATTATCTAGCAAATAAATCTTCTGAAAACAAATAAAGAAAAACCTAGCTTATCCATATAAGCTGTACTTATAAAATGGGAAAAGTAGAGTAGTAGTGGGTCATATAATAGTGACTTGCAAAATCTCTCAATGTAATACATTCATCTTGTGCCCTAGTTGTTTAAACCAATGACCTGAAATGGATTAATGGATTGTTTCAAAATATTTTACTGTCAAAACCTCTGCTTTAAACATTGACTGGAACAAGTCACTCTTCAACTTACTATATATATATATTTTACTGAAGTATATTTGGACTTAATGAAAAACAACATAATATGGAAAGCTAAGTGTTGGCTATTCTGTCAACTTTTAACAATTCCATTTATAAAATTAAAGTAAGGGAAAATATTTTACCAGCAAGTGACACAATATGTTTTGTTATACTTGACTTTTTAAATGAAAAGATAAAGTCCCATGTGTATTAAAGTCCCATGTATATTAAGGAAAATGAGAAGAGGACCTGTGTCAACTATGTTTTGGCTGCAATTATGAAATTTTAGTTAACAAATTGTAGAGTTGTTTTAATATTTTCTGGCTTATTTTAAAGTTCTTTTTAAGATAATTTTTAAGATGAAAACAATATCTTTATTTTATTTACTTTTATGTGGTGCTGAGGATTGAACCCAGTGTCTCACATGTATGATGCAAATGCTCTACAGCTGAGCTATAACCCTAGCCCCTATTTTGGAGGTTTTATACAGGGAAATATTTAAAATATATAAAGAGGTGGATTTGTTTAGCATGTTTTTTAAGTTGGAAAATTAGTAAAAAAAAAAAGTCTACATATATTTATGTTTGTATATGTGTGTCCCTATATTTAGACATTTACCAGGTAGTAAAAGTTCATTTGCTACAAAATTGGATTTTCTTAAATAACTTCAATATGCTATAATTATGTGAACATATTTTATTATGCAAATGCCTATTTGAATATAGAGTTTTCAAATGCATTTAATTGACAAAACCATTTTCCTACTGAGTTATTGAGTATTGAAAATTGTACAGGTAATTTTCAAATGTGTCATTTAAAATCAAATACAATGGACATTCTATCACCTATGTATTCTTCAAAGAAATGTCAGAGTATTATATGTTAATAAAAGAAAATCTTAAGTCCAATTTAATTTTAAAGAAAAAATTATAAAGAACCAAAAAATTATCAGTATCATAGTCTTCTTTTTCCTGAAGGATTTTTCATACTATATTTAAAAATCACAAAGTAAAAAAAAAAAAAAGCCTCAATTGACATATATCTTAAAATTCCAAGAGTCTCAGTATCCAAGAATCATGGAGGATTTTTGCCTTTTTCAGCTTTGCTCAGTCTGCTGTTCATTTAAGGATCATCGGAGATGATGCTATTCTTAAAATCAGTCTCCTTCAACCAAATCCAAGACCCTGAATTCATCCAAATTGTAGAAACGTGTGTACCATCCATCCAAAAAAAAAAAAAAAATCTTTCCATTCAAATCAACAACAGCTTTAAGTGGTATTTCAGCTCTCTTGAATTCTAAAAATATTCATCCCAATTCATCACCAAGGGCACCCAGAATTTCAAAAACACACACTTTTCCAACTTTACCATGCTGTTCACATGCTTCCTTGTTATTTACTTCCAAGTTTTCATCTGCATCCTGCACCAACCATGTTCCTCAGACCACTTTAGTGGGACAGTTAAGTATTCCAGTTAATGAATTTGAATCTAATTTTTTGGAGGCAACCTTCTCTGTGAGGATGATCACAGCATCTTGCCCCCACACTTGCTGTTCTTTCCCACAGACCACCCTGTGCTTAGCCCCTGCTGCTGCTTCCCCAGAGCCTGGCTTTCCTGAAAGCTGAACTTGTGCATCATGTTATGTCCTACTGTGCCACCCATGTTATCAACAAAGGAGTTGCTAGACTCAGTAGGAGGTCTTGGGTTGTCTTGTTCTTCATATGTTGGGGGTGGGAAGGGCAGCTTTGGAAGACTGTGATCAAGGTCTTGAGTTCTCTTCATAAAGACAATCTCAGATTAACACTGCCTTCCTCTATAGAAGAAATAGGTAGGATGATGGCAGGTCCACCCATCAAACTTTTTTTCCTCCTCTCTCCCATTATCTTTGCCTTCATCAGAATCTGATCTAGTAGCCTTGAAAAGCCACTGTCTTCATACCTGTCTTTATGCCTCTTTTCCTGTGTTCCATTTCTAGCTGTTATTCCAGCTACTGCTGTCTCTGTCCTTCCTCTTTTTCTGGTGCTCCACTACTCCCATGATCATATGGATCTTAGGAACATATTCCTCAGCTAACGGAATCAGAACTTCACTGCAAACAACTAACTGGGAATAGATTCTTTCAGCCTGACCTCTACAGGTAGTGCTATGTCCATAATTTCCTGGTTATCTGAGGAGCTACCTCACTTTAGGTCAACAGTGGGGCAAAGATTTTCATTTGTCTTATATTGTGGCTTTTTGCTGGAGTGAAAAGTGTCTTTTTTTTTTCATCTGAAGCACACACTCAGAAATTAGAAGTTTTAAAGGTTTTAGAGCAGGCTTCTATGCACTCCCCAGACATCATTTTCTTTTCAGATTAAGACTGGCCATGGGCTCCCTCTGAGACAGTCACACTGTGGGAACATAGTAATGGCCAGCGCCCAGGTGATGCCCACCCTCCACCAAGTCTCAATGTCTTCATTTTTAAGAGAGAGAGAGAGAGAGAGAGAGAGCCCCAAATGGTGATGCAACACTCAAACTTTACATATTATGTGCAGCCTCTGAAGCTAGCTGACTTGGATACTAGTCCTAGTCTCATCATATGCTTATGCAGAATCTTCTGGAAGTTGCTTACCATTTCCATCTTTCAATTTTCTCATCAGTAAAATACTGATGATAATAGAAGAAGTTGACCTGTAAGTTCCTCGTGAAGATTAAAAGACTCAATAAACAGTGGTTATAATAATGTCTGTCAGGTAGAAAAATTTCTAGAGTGTTATTTGCTAAATCTTACCATCCATCATTTCCCAGACAAGGATAAAACCACTTTTAAGTTTTTCTACTTTCAGCAACAGGACTATTAATACCTACTCAGTTATCCTCACTGAAACTTCACAATGGCTTTCCTTCACTGTTATTTCTAAAGGGTCTTGCTAATAGCAGTGACATTTGTACTCAGACTAAGAAATCAGAGAGCATAGGAGGACGAATATGCTATTACATGTACTTAGCATCTTTTAGGCTGCAAAAAGTAATTCATAATGAGGTTCTTGTCACCTATAAAAAATTTCAACTTTCTATATAAAATACTATGACTAATTGTAAAACAAATAAGTATACTACATTGAGTCATCCAGTTTCAAAGTGGACTATATCAGCATAAGTATATATGAAGGATTAATCTATTTTTGTGCCTTATATTACATTTCTATTCTGTTAATTGAGAAACCCAAACATAAAACCTGAATCAATCTACAATTTAATATCTAAGAAAATGAAGCCAACAAAAAGTGAATGCTCTATCAAGGTAGATATTAAGAGCACAGTTGCTAAATCAAAATCTCTGTATAATAATATATTGCAATTATGTTGTCATTTGTCTCCAGTATTTTACATAAGCTCATGTTATCTCCCACTGCAGTGGGCTTTCCATTAGATTATACAAGTGTTCCTATACCAGAACAGTGATCAGGTAAAAGTGGCAAATTGAATACATTTTTTTTCTTTTAAAAATGACTGGGGAGTTTACATCCACAGGATACCACTATGAAAATGATATTAGGTGAAGAAACCACAGCTAATACTTAACTTACCAAACCTACTCAGAGCAAACAGAAGATAAAAATCTAATATATGTACTATTTCATAGGTTGCTTGGTTTGAAGTATTAATAAAGTTAAGGAGTTGTCCTATTCAGAATCTGTTTTAATACAGATATTTTGTTGTTCCTAGTTACACCTGTCCAATCAATTCAGATCAGAGGAGAGTCTTTTAATAATTACTGATGGCTTGCCCTGACAATTTCTATGCATTTTCAGGTACCACAGGGATTTGAGCTCACTCACAATTCTCTTCTCTCCTTAGTGTGTGCTGTCAAGAGCTGCTGTCAGATCACACTGCTGGCTGTAATTAAGGCGTCAATGTATATCCGTAACTCTGGAATTGTTTCTTACCTATCAACACATATGTGATGCCATAATCAAGCTTAAAATTTAACATTTTTATATGAGATTAGTAGTATGTTATTATGTCTCTTGAAGTTTAACTGTATCCTTGAATTTTATATTTGCTTCTGTTTATGATAATAATAATTCTTGGGCATCTATCACATTCTAACATTTTTACCAGCACTAATAATAACAGCAAACATTCCCCTGCTTTCAAGAATTTTACATTTTCTCAGTAGAGGGGAACCCTTCCCCTTGACTCTTTTTCTCCTTATATTTCTAACTTTGCAACTCATTTAAATATATTTATACAATCTTATTTTAATACCCAGCATTATTATCAAATCCCCTTAAAGAAAGACATGGATTAACCCACACTCTCATGCAGTATTTGTGGAATATAAGAATTCTATGAACAGTTGGGGAAATGCCATTCTTTTGAACCCAACAATTCTAATTCTACAAAATGTGTACTGTATGTGAATGTGTGTGTAATATTCACTGAGGACACAATATTATTTACCATATTGTTTTCTTATAGTAGAAAATATTGCAAATACCATGAATTTAATTAAATGGCACATCAAAGAAATTACACACACAAGATCCCACACAAAATATGTTACCATAATCTTATAATATTTTATGTTCCATTTTGTTTTGAGAAACACACAAATTAAACTATTTCAATTGTACCACCAAACTGAAATTGGAACATTTTGAACTATTCTTATCCATATGTATTTAGGATATTGTTTTTATTTGCTTCGATTTTGATAAGCATTGTATGTTTTCATGAGTTCCTCAAACTGATGCCTTGACAGTGACTAATACTAGAATTGGAAAATTCTCATTAACAGCCAACTTATGTTGTAACCTAGATATTTCGGTAAGGCCTGGAAAAAATATATAGGCCAGTTATTCTTTTCTGTGCCTGAGACTTTTTCTACCTGTTTCTTTATGTGGGGTTAGGTGTGTGCTTATGAGTATGTATATTAGTTCAGGTGTGTTTATCTTAGTGTTTGCAGCAAAAAAAAAAACAATGAAACAATAAACTCTTTAGAGCCTAAAGCCTCTGTTTAGGCTGTGGAGAACAAAAGCAATGTGAATAGAAGGATACAGTTGTACCTTGATTTTGGTAATAATTATAACTATTCTGATTCACATGATTAATTGTATTTTTCTGTGCCATCAAACACTTTATAGATTTAAAAAATGTCATTTTTCTCCGAGAATAAAATGCACTCTAAAGTACAGGGTGTGCTGATGGGTTAAATTATAAATTTAATAATTTTCAATTCACTGAAGTATGACAGTTTTAAAACTTCAAAGGCACACTCTAACAATAGCAAAATATCAAATATTTTTAAATGATTGCTTGGGATGTGGGACTTAAATGGTAGTAAAGAATGGGATATTTTGAAATGATTATTTGTATACAAAACTGATATACATGTATGTCATAATATACTGTTGCTGGTTCCATGGGACTTATGACTGCTCAGTCAGTGGGCCTTGGGTCCTGATAAGGAGAGCAGGGCAAGCTCCTGATTCACTGTGCCTTGTATCTATTAGTAATTATCTTCTCTCCTATCTACTTGACCTCTCCTGTGAAATATTTGAATTTCCATTTCTTTCATTTTCAATATGTCCTACAGGTATTTCTGTGCAGTTCCCTTGGGCATTTCCTTTAACATGAGCAAAAGAAACAGTTCTTGTGTGAACTTCTAGTAGCATAGCTTCAGTACCAGAAAATGCTGTTTTTGTACTTCTCTACCTGTCCCCCCTCAGTTACTGGTGTCACAATGTAACACATATGTATTGTGTATAAGAATGTATGGAGAAATTATGATGAAACTTTAAGCCTCCTTCTCAACCCCACAGGTGTTACTACTGTGTTCTATGGTGTCTTAGAAAACAGAGCATTTTGTTATAGTATCATCATATGAGTGAGGTGCTACCATCCTTTTGACACCAGTTATTCCAAGTTGGAAAAAAAAAAGGAATTGAATTCCTTGAGTATAGATATGTTGTGGCCTTTCAAAGCAAAAAGTTATTATAGATTTGTAAGCTGAAAATGAAAACTACAGTGAAGTTCCACACAAATGTTTCTAAACATGTTCCTAAACATGTAAATATCAGTCTCCATAATCCACTAAAGAAAAAAGAAATGTCTGGAGTCCTTCCTTATTTCTCTTCTGCAAATGGAAGAAGTACTGGAGGTCCAAAAGGAAGATGGCCACTGGGAGTTATGTCCAGGCATGACTGGGTGAAGACTTACTCTAATGTCCCAAGGAGCCATTAAGTTTCAATGTGCAGGTATATAAGAGTGGCTGTGGCTAGGTTTTTTTCCACAAGTATAGGAAGCTCTTGGTGGTGACCTGTTGGATTCCCAAATATTTAATGCATTTGGTGGTTGTTGGTGGTGGTCTTTGGATATTGGTTATTTGGTTTGGGTTTATTGTTTTGTCTTATTTGTGATTTTTATTTTGATTTGTTGTTTTGGTCTGTTATGATTTTTTTAGATAGCATCCTCAGGTGGGGTTCCTGCTTAGGATGTATAGCCAGGGCAGTGAGACCAGGGCAGGGTGGCAAAGACCCAGCTCCTGCCAGAAGGCAGTCCTGAAGGACCAATATAAAGTCCTGAGAGACATTGGGCACGGCGGGTTTGGCCAGATAAACTAGCCCACCATGGCCCCAAGGGAGCAGAAGTGACAGTGAAAGGTCTGCTGAAGACAGTGTAGAACCTCCAGGTCCTCTCCAGAACAGATATAATGAGAAGCCTGCAACATCCCAATGGAATTCAATTATTTCAAATTGTGGAGACCCACAGAAAAATGATGGAGCACCCAGGTATGGGGCAGCTATTGGACCAAGTCCTGTAGGGTGGCATGCAGGAGAAAGAGGCCCTCAAACTCTTCCAGCAGATAGTGTGTGCTGTGGGCTAATTCCATGACAAGGGCATTGTGTACTGAGACCTGAAACCAGAGAATATCATGCTGGATGGCAGAGGCCACATCAAATTTGTCGACTTTGACTTCAGCAACATGGTCACTCCTGGGCAGAAACTGCATGAGTTCTGGGGCACTCTCACACTTTTCCCCCACACTGAGGCAAGTGTGTGAGGGGTCCCCAGTGGACATATGGAGGTTGGGTGTCATTCTGTATTTATGTTGACAGGGAGGCTCCCATTTATGAGACCCACCATTAAGAAGATGCTGAGGTAGATTGTGCTGGGAACCTACTGCCTCCCTCCCCATGTTTCTGTGACAGCACAAATACTCATCCACCAAATACTGATCCTGGACTCCAAGAAGTGGCCCACAGCCAAGCAGATTCTTCAGCACCCATGGCTGATGTGGGGTGAACAGTATTTACCACATGATTATAGTGAGGCACTCCCCCAAATACCCAGACCCCAAAATACTGACAGTAATGTTTGATATCAGTTATGATCTACACAAGGCCTGGGTGTGTCTGGCCAAGAGAAAGTTCAATGTAAACATGGCTACCTACCTCCTACTGGAGCACTGGAAAAGCCAGGGAGACAAGCTGCATGTTCCAGGAGAAGCCCGTGCCTCTCAAGGGTTAAACCTTGCCCATGACCTGTGGAACTTTCCAATTCCCTTGTCCTCCCAAAGAGATGTCCCAGTGAGCCTTCCCTTTCGCCCTTCCTCTTCCCCTGTGAGCCTCCACGGCCTGAAGAGGCCCAACAGTCAGGGCAAAAGCATATCACAAGGGCCAGCTAGCCTGCCATCCATTTCAGCTTCCTGCCTGCAAGGACCCCCACACCTGATTTAGCCTCTCAGACTGACTCTGGGCAACCTGGTGCCCATCGAAAGTTCTGGAAGCAGGTGACTGGGAGAATTGCTTCCTGTGTGCGGCAACTGTGCTGTTACATGCCATGTGTCAGTAGTAAGGTGGCTCCAATGTAACACTATAATCATGGGGTAAATACTGTTCACCCCGCATCGGCATGAGTGCTGCCAGATTCATAGAGTGTGGCTCCAATGAAGAGGACAGCTGTCCAGACTAAATCAGTACACAGCTGGAGGACCTGTGCTCTGTGGATCCTTACACGTTGTGTAGTTATGGGTCATGTGGAACCTGAACAGCCACAGGAGCAAGATGTGCCAACTACCTCAGGTTCCTCTGCCCAGGTTCTAATCAAGAGGACTTCTGCATCCACCAGGACATTAGGAGTCTCCTCTGCCTGCACCTGAAGAAGGCATCAAAGACTGTTCTCCTTGGGATGCTTCCCCTTTTCCTGTTCCTTTGTCCTTTCCTCCATTCCTCTGAGATGTTTCTTAACAAATTTGTTTCAGACAAATTATATAATAAAATTATTGTTAAAAAAAAGAATGTGATATTTTGAAATGATTATATGTATATACATCTGATATACATGTAATCATAATATAGGTACATTTGTATACATCATTATAAATGATAATAGGGACCCATAAAAAAGAGGAATACAAATAAATCCACCTTTTGTACACAAGATAAAGATTTTTAATAGCACTAGCTTACAGTATGATAGTGTTCATGATATAATATACTATTAATAATTAATACTAATAATATTGACTATATGAAATTGTATGCCCAGGTAAAAAAGTCAGATATCGGCAATTTCATGCTATTTACCTTATTGTATTGAAAAAAAAAAACTCATTTACCCAAGGACATTGTACTTAGAACATTTCATTTTGTCCTTATAAAAACACTATGATATAATAGGAATTACCTATAATAAAGATGATTTAATTGATGCTCAAAGATGTTAATTAAGTTGCTCAAGGTTAAAGAGCTATTACACATCAAAAGTAGATTTTGAAAGTACTAGACTAATTTGCTTCTTAGTATAAAAAACATGTTCCTGGGCTCTAGCCCTATTTCCCTGTCAGTAGTTTTTAGAATTTTTTAGATTGTAAGATCCTTACTTATAAAACAAAAATGCTGGGTTGTAAGACCTGATACATAATGCATCAAATATGTCAGAGAAGTTCGATTCTATTTTTGTCCTTTTAATAAATGTATCAGCTTCATCATTATTATTATTGCATTTACTCTGGAGTGTGAAAATAGTTCCTCACTCATTACTTTACTAATTAGCAGACTATTTCACTGAGCTCTGAGCTTACCTTTATCTTATACCAATCAACAGAACCATTACAGCAAAATTCTTATGATGAAAAGGAAGGGGACCAGCTAAGAGTAAACCCAGCCATCACTGTTTCCTTTACTGAATATGCTTGCTGAATCACTTACAGCAATGGCAGTCTGGCATGTATTGGTGAAGTCTTTTGATTTTTCCAGTAAAGTTTTAAGCAGGATCTAATAATATAAAACAGACTTGTATAAGGACTTACTGTTTCTGAAGTAGTTGAGAATGCACCTGAACTATTCCTGTTGGACTCCACATAAACTTCCCTGAAATCCTGAGGCTCCAGGAAATTTAATGTGAAAAATATCCAGTGTCGGTGCATGGTGTTGCTTTCTATCTGTAAGAACACTTACTGAATCTTTCATTGTATTTCCTTTAAATTTCCAGATTCAACATTAACTGAGTAACAGTAAATAGGTACCATTTCTGGTTCTACTTCCTTATCTATCAGCTATGTTTTTTTTTTCTTTTTAAGGCATATGGACCTCTCACGTGAATAATCTGTGACGCTGTGAATTGAGTTTGATCAGGCAAATGCCAAGTAAATATTTAGTGTTTGTGATATTCATTTGATTTTATTCTCTTAAAATACAACTTATAAAATGTTTTTGAGTCAAAATATCTGTTGATCTCACTGTTATTTCATAAATAGGTACCAAAGGTTTTGAAAATCCACTATGATATTTTTCACTATCCCAGACGGTGGGTTCTTAATAGTGAATGTTGGCATCTGCATGGAAACAACAGACAAGTCTGTTCTTACTATCCATTATTGCAGCAATGCCCTGAGGAAAATGAGAATCTTTCAGCACTGAATATAAAAAGGAATATTTTCACAAGGCACGAAATGTTTGTCATAGACTCAAAGGATGCTGAGATTCAAGGTTAATAATGTTTTCAATAAACTGTTGTATTTTGTTAGGAAATTTTCCTCTTTATTCTGAGAGTATTTTTTCCAGTCTCTTTCAACATGTTGGATCATGTAAGTCATTCTGACTCTTCTGAATCATCTAAAGAAACAAGTCAGAAATGAAATGAAATTATAAAGGAGAAAATGCCCAAAGAAGCATTTTTAATGCATTTTTCATTTGCTCAAAACCACTATAGTCCTCCTAGAGACCAACTGCTTACTCTCAAATTGAAATTTGTGCTTTTTTAGGGGGTACTTTTCTATCACATCCAATTTTACAAATATTGTAGTGTTAATTTATCAGTGAAATAGTTCCTGCATATTCACTTGGTGGAGCAAACTATTTTTCTCCAAATGGCTACCTAGTAAATATAGTAAATCTGGTCTCCACAGGGTTTTTGTTATAACCACTCAACTCTGTCATTGTAGCTGCCAAAGCAGTCATAGATTTTATAAAATGAATAAGCAGGACCATGTTCCAAAAAAAAAAAAATCTTAAAACAGGCCACAGGCAAGATTTTATCCACAGAGCATAGTTTACTGGCTTCTACTTACAGAAATTTTTTTCAATATCTGTTATACTAATCTTTCATTGATTTATTGAGAGGTATAGAAGGATAAATGACATATTGTGATAAGAAAAGATCCAATGTATTATTAGAGCTCTGTAAGTTGTAAGACTAAAGGGAATACATTTATGAAAATTTACCTATCTCAGACTTATATTCATACTAATGGATTGGGAAACCTACTAAATCAATCATTTCTTCATCCTTCTCTCCACATAGCATTGAGTAGAGGATTGTCTCACTTCTGAACCTGAGGAAAATCCAGGAGGAAATCAAAGGCCACCTGCAATTGCAGGCTCAAGCTGCATGTCCCAGTAGCAGACTCTATTTACTCCTTGTTCTCTGTTGGTGCTTGTTCTAGAATCTGGGCAATTACTTCATTTCTCTGGGCTGTAATTTCCTCACCTATGAAAGGAATAGACTGGTTTAGATGATAGCTAAAACCCCTTGAGTTTTAAAATTCTATTAAATGGTAACCCATTTCTTACCTGAGATAATCAGAGATTACAAAGGACATTTTCTGTAGCTTTTTTGTCTTTGCTCTAGCAAATGTCATGTTGTGATTTTCCTCATGTCTGATACTGTCATTTCATGGATCCTAGAAGGCTGCTGTTCTTCCTTCTTATAATGTTTCTATTTCATATCTTTTTCTTTCTGTTGTCAATGCAAAACCATAACGGTTTGCATTCACTTCTCTATTAAGTAAGATTTTAAAGAACGTTTCTGTTCTGTGAAGAAATGCCTAATAAATAAAATTTACATTTTTAAAAAAATTGCATTTTTTGGATCTGTGGAAGAATATTAACAAAGGAGGCCCATCCTTGAGGCAAAGCAATTGACAAATAGTTCCTCTAAGCAGCTGACAAAGACCCTGTTGTTCCACTGCACAGCAGTTGGAAAGTTTAATGAAGAAACAAAGTAAAAAGCCAAAAAATTGACTTTTAAAGAAATTCATCTCTTGAAAATTATGAGAAAGCAGTGGCATCCTATGTGGCACACATAATAGGTTGACATTATTAACCTTTTAATGACCAAACTCAGCTTCTTCATAAGCAGAATGTAAAGTTCCAGGCTTTTGATTATAGATAAGATACTTGCCAAATTTCACAAGAAAGCATTCAGAAAGTGATTAAAAAATGAAAAGAGGGCAATTGAAGAATTAAATATACATTTATAAGAGCACTATTGTTTACCATGTCTAAATTGTAGAATTTCTAATTTGAAAAATAAATGTCACAAACATCACAAATAACACTTTCATGTATTATTAACTTTCTTTAAGAACTAATTAAAATATTATCACATATTTATCATTACTATAAAAGAAGTTATATTAACATATTTCACACTGTAGGTATGATTGCTAGGATTCAGGGAAGAAGATACATATTTTCAAATGTTTTCAAACATATTTTCAGTGATGATAAATGTGACTCAGGTGTGTTATAAGAATATGTTGAAGGTCACTTTCCAGGTATCACTGATGATTCTGAAAAAATACCAACACTGGTGGTGGGAAACCATGATTCAAACTCTGCTCTGGTTCTTACCAAACCCTCACCTTTGTAACCATCTGCCCTTCATACCTACTTACATACATACTTACATACATACTTAGCTATGGAGTTCAAAAATATTGTGTTTATTAAAGAGTTTGTACATGGTAAAATGCAATAATATTTTAATATCCAATCTGTTCTGGAAGCACAGAGAAAGAGAAATGAATGAACTGAGTCTATAGCATTATGCTAGTTGCTACTGTTGGTTCTACCTTTTATTAATCCGGTGACTTTAGATGAAATATTTCCTGTGGATTTTAAGTTTCTTTTTTAGAAAGCCAGGCATTTTTTTAATATTTATTTTTTAGGTGTAGATGGACACAACACAATGCCTTTATTTTTATGTGGTGCTGAGAATTGAACCTGGGTCTCGCCCTTGCTAGGCGAGTGCTCTACTGTTGAGCCACAGTCCCAGGCTGAAAGCCAGGCATTTTGATTTAGATGGTATCTGTGCCCTCTTTGGCTCTAACTTCCATTATTTACACCTGAAAACATTTTTCTAAAAAATCTAGTTTTTATTGTCAACATATTTTCTACTTTGTGAACTCATCTATTTTTGAATTACCTTATTTAAAATTTAGTTCCAAATACAACATTTGACTACTATGTTATAGATTACTGAGCCCTAGTTCACATCTCCTGATCCAAATTATTTCAACTGTCTGAAATCTTCCCTTGAATATGCCAAAGATATATCAAAATCTAGCATAAGAATAAAAGTAAAACACAATGTCTTCCATCTCTAAAAATAATTTTTTTCTTCACAATTTTATATTAAATCAGTGGCAACAAAAGCCATCTTAATACCTAAGCTAAAAAAAAAAAAAGAGGGAGAGAGAGAAAGAGAAAGAAACTTGATCTTGACTCTTCCTTTTCATCATTTCTTAAATCAATTAATTTGAAATTCTACCAAACTTATTTCTTTAAATATTTATCTGTTCTACACAGGCTACATTTTCTAAAAGATGATATCAAAAGTAATTTGGCTATGCTAATCTAGGTTAAATATTAAGATGTGTATATTATTATTTTCTGCACATTTATAAATATTGGAATTTTATAAATCTTAGATACTTTAATGTTTGATATATTTCTTATATATTAAAATGAAAATGCTTTTGGACATATAATCTCTAATTCTATAGATTGGTGAATAGGTAGAAACATGTAGATAGGTATCTACCCTTAACTCATTCTTTTAAAAAGCTACAGAATGACTGATCCCATCAATGAGTATTTAGATTGTGTGACATTTATGTAACATTTGATAATTGTTGCCTAATAATTGTATACCTTTATAATAATTGTATACCTTTACGTGTTGAGAGAGAAAAGATTATGCAAATATATTTATGCAAACTATATGCACACACATAACACATGTGTGTCCTTTGCTATTTAGAAAACGATACTTTCACTTTGCAAAAATCAGTTTAAACCTCTCATTTACTACTGTCCAAAGAGGTTTATTGTGTCTCCACACCAGCATCTTAACTGTTCCTAATGCCTTAAGGTCTTTAAATCTGTTTGATATAATACCAGTCTAGGGTTCTTTTTGGTAAGGAAGTGAAAGCATGATGGTGCATTAATGGTTTCTGACACCCACAGGGTCACCCAGTTGAACTGACTGCCCTGCAAAGCCCATGTTTTTATCACTTGGTATTCTGCAATACTTATATTTAAGATACTTACATTTTTGAACGTTTTATTTTCATTTACCATCTAAGGCTTAGTTCAGATACTATACTCATCAGGAAATGGATAATATACTCACTTCATGTATCTTTCACTTCCAAAGTCCTTTCACCACTTCATTCTTTTGTTTTAATGTTTTCAAAGAGCAAGGACTTTATGTCCTGCAACACCTCTTACTGTTTAATAAAATATAAGAAGTAGACCTTAATGGTAGAGCACTATATTAGCACATGCAAGGTTCTTTGTTCAATTCTTACTCCTACAAAAAGATAAATTAAAAAAAGAATGAAAGAGAGAGAGAGAATGAGACCTTAGATTATCATTGTTTTAAGATTGTCAGTTGTCTTAAGAAAATTCTAAACAATGCTTTATGTTAGGTGCTGAATAATATCTGGTGGCCTCTAAGCACGCTCAAAACTGTCTCCAATCTCTCAAACCAAACCTCTTAGCTCACTAACCCTGCCTACCCCAATTTGGACCTATCAACACCAAAACCAACATGAAGTCTACCAGTGAAGAACCCAAGTCATTAAAGGCAAACAGGTACATCTTCACCTTCCCACTCCATATTTAAGATTGTACTGCCTTTTACTCTTAAGGCCGTCCCTCAACAAGAATGAGGGAAACAAAACTGACTTAAGTTTCATCTATAGATCTTTATTAAGCAGACCAGAACCAAAGCTTACATGAGAATTGAGAAATCCAACTACATGTATTTAAAAGATAAATAATCAGTAAATCAATAAAGATATGATAAGTTAAAATAATAATAATTAAAAACTGTAATAGGATGGGGATATAGCTCAGTTGGTAGATTGCTTGCTTAGCATGCACAAAGCCCTGGGTTCATTCCCTAGCACTACTAAAATTAAATAAATAAAATCTTAAAAAATTGGATCATTATTCTTCATCGTACTAATAAGAAAGATCTTTTTCAGCTACTTAACTTTATTATTCCAATCCCATGTTTACATTAAGGGGGACATCAAAATAATTAGTAAACATTATAGCTTGGGCATCAATCAGTAAAAGCTATACTCAATATGAATGGAACTGGCTATAATAATAGCTAAGGTCACAATAGTAAATACTGGTTGAACAGGATATTTGTTTTTGTATTTGTGACCAGAGCATAAATTGGGTGGTGAAACACAAATAGAGTTTCTCACAGTTTGGTAGATAATAAATCTTAAATCAACATTTTAAAAGCACATTATTTTTTTCTGACTCTGGAGTGTAATATTTCTTTGCCTCTGCCTAACTTCTGGTAGTGGTAGTCAATCCTTGTATTTTCTAGGCCTGAAGCAAAATTTGACCCATAACAATGACCAAGCACCTGTTATCTTTCAATGTCATCTGATATATAATTTAATCCTGGAATAGAATGTATTATAATATGCACTTCCAGAATTGTTGCTGCTGATGAGCATGTCTGTGAGTTATTTTAAAAACCTGGACAATCACCAATATAGATAAAACCATTCATTATGTGGAGCCAGTAGCAAATTTCTTAGGTCAAGCTCTAGGACAGATCCTGGATCTTGAACTGTTCTACCAGGTATTAAGTGTCCTGTTGAGAGGCCTTTCGAAATATAGGAAAAGTTCATCAATTGGTAAAGTTAAAATGTAATTTTAGTAGGTATGCAATTGTTTAATTAGTTATGCAATTATTTAAGACATAATTGTTGAATATAATAAACAATAAGTTATCAGTGAAGTATCATCCTGCCATAGAAATAAGCTCTTGATGACAAGTCACAAATGCATAATTCAATAGGTATAACTTTAAGGCTTCACTTGGGATAAAAAAATGTGGCCTTAACTTCCCTCTCCAAGTATGTCCCAGACCTGCCACAGAGATAGAGTGAAGATCAAGCCATCTTATCACAATATATGAATCTCCCCTGCTTTTTTTGGTTGTTTGTTTGGTTTTCACACTGTTCCAAAGACAGTTGAGCAGGGAGACAGGCCAGGTCACCTGAAATGCCTTTTCAAACTGCACTTGGATAAAGATTCTGAGAGAATGCTCTCTGCAGCTCCACAACTCCCATGAAAGTCAATCTGGGGAGTCACTGTTTCTGATGGTGGTTGGTGGTCTTCTTGATGATGTTTAAATCTAAGAAAAATTAAGAACCACTAGTCTCAAGAATGATGATGCTGATGAAAGTATAAGAGTTATTTAAGGCATCAATCATGTAGCAATATTTATGTTTGTGTCTGGAGCAGTCAGGATTTGTTGAACACTGAAATGGATAGAGAAATTACTAAGGTTAAAAAGAATAAACATTTGCAAAATATGAAGAACAAAATCAAACAAACAGAAGACCCAAGGGACTGCTAAGTATACAACTCCACATAGTAGAGTGTAAATCTTTGGGCTCAATCTAATTTGGCTCTAGGCAGATCCTTTTCTGTCTCACTTTTGCCTTTGCTGAAACCATCTTAGTTCATCCATTACAAAGAGGCAACACTTTGTGGGAAAATGTTTGAATATGTATATGGTTTTACATTTGGAAAAGCTTCCAATACTGAATAAATCATTAAAAGATTTATAAGATTTTTTTGTCCTGCAGAAAATTAAAATCTAAGGATTTGCTCTATTATAGGAGGAAAGCATTGCTTTGAAAGCTGAACTACTTGCAACTCTAGAAAATAATGTTACCAAACATTCTGTAAAATAATAGGAATATTTTCTGAAAACATTTGAGGAAATAGCTTCTTGGCATCCAACGTTGCTTTGAAACAAGGAATAAAATCATTCCAAGCATATTTATCCAACAAGTTGTGTAGGGAAAATAACCTTTTAGGACTTAGCAGCATTAAGTTGTGCAAATAACTTAAAAATCTATGTCAACTGTTTTAACAATATTTCTGAGAAAATTATTGCCATAATAACCAAAATATCTTGATTACTAATTTGTGGTGATGTTAAAAGTGTTCCACATTCCAAATGCAAAAAGCTATACCTTGTATTAATTAACCCAAATATTCTTTATCAGGCTTGGTATGATAGCACTCAGGGCTGCCAGAATCGTAATTGTGTGCAAGTCCTGAATTTTTGCCAGTTCTGGATGCAGTCTCATTAGCATATTCATAAGTCACAGCCTTGTGCAGGTGCCAGAATGCTGCAAAATGTTTTGTGACTATTTGTTGCAGCAATAGAGAGAAATAGTAAATTAGCCTTAAAAGTAACCCATTATATGCCGTAAAAAATAATATTTAATAGTGTGGAATAACAGCAAATAATTTTAAGCAATTTTTCCTCACCAAATGAAGCAATATTTTTTATATAAACAATGTGAATAGTAGGAATCTAGAGCTGAGGAAATAGAGCTTTCCTTCTAGTAAATGAATTAGAAAGAGAATTGAGTTTTGTTAAGTGATCAGCTAATGTTTTCTACATAGGTAATATTCCATGCTAAAGGAAAAAATGGAATTGAGAAATTACATTCTTCAACTAAAGTTGAATTCCTAAATGTTTTATTTCTCAAGTATGATTTCCACTGAGTAACATGTCAAAAAAAATCTTTAATAATATAAATGCTATCCCAAAATTCAATCTTCTTGTATACATGCACATATTTAAATACATAACCATTGATAGAGAAGACTTATTAGAAAATTATATTTATATATATATATATGTATATATATATATATATATATATTTAGTTGACAGTAGACCTTTATTTTATTTATTTATATGCAGTGCTGAGAATCAAACCTAATGCCTCACATGTGCTAGGCAAGAGCTCTACCACTGAGCCACAACCCCAGTCCCGAAAATTGTATTCTTTACTTCAGAAGATATCCATTCACATTAAAAGAAAAACATAATACTCTAAACAACATGTTACACATTTCTGTATACTATAAAACAGTCTAAGGGCTGGTGTTGTAGTTCAGAGATAGAATGCTTGCTTAGCATGTATGATGCATTTGGTTCAATACTCAGCACCCCATAAAAGCAAATAAACAAAATAAAGATGTCATGTCCATCTACAACTAAAAAAAAAAAAATAGAAGAAAAAAGTCTAACACAAACACACATACACAAATGTACAAACATGTACATATTTTCCAGTTTTTTTGCCTTTATGGAATCAATGTTTTATCTACTCTGACTGAAACATAAACTAGAAGGTCTGTTTTAGTTATCTGTGTTTTGTTTTGTTTTGTTTTGTTGTATAGAATAAATCTGTGGAGAATTAAATCTGCCAGTTTGATTGACATTTCAATCCCAAAATATAACACTGCAACAATATTTCTTACAGTAAACTCACATGATTAAGGTTTATATCTTGAACATTTTGTGTATGTCTGTCTGTCCATATGATTTGTGCATATATGTACATATAAAATAAAAGAATACATATCAAACACATGGATTCATGTACCTATAAGTGTATATGTACACATACACTTTCACACACCTCTGGGTGATGTCACTTAGATTTTTATAGTATAAGAAATCTTTCTAGGGGCTGGGGTTGTGGCTCAGTGGTAAAGTGCTTGCTTATCATGTGTGAGGCACTGGGCTCAATTCTCAGCACCACATATAAAAAAAAAATGAAGATCCATTGACAACTAAATAGTATTTTTAAAAAAGAAAAGAAAAGAAACCTTTCAAGGCTGAAAGTAGTCATAAAAATATTACACTTCTATAAAACAAAAGAATGAAATAAATATATATGAGAGTTATAATTGAAAATATTCTTATTCATATTTCATTTAAGTTTGTATACACTTCGGTTTCTAATGGAAGTTTGTATAAGCTGCAAAGATTTCAAGAATTAAAAGAGAAAATACAACTCTGCACTCAACAATTATCTTATTTTCTTTACATATAAGAATGTAGGTATAGTGCATCTTTATTCTTTGTGATCTCTTTTCATTCATTCAGTTTATTTCAACAAACATCTACTAGGGTCTTCCTATGTACAAAGCACATGAATGCTTTAGGCTATGGAAATAAAAGAGCAAAATATATTCTCTGAAATATCTTTTAGTATAGTAAGGAAGACAAATAATTAGTACGTTTTAAAATAATACAGAACATGCTATGATAAAGTTATGCCCTGAGGTCTATTCTCTTTACTCTCAACTTTCCTAACTATAAAAAAAAATTACCTTCTTAATTTGAAATGTTACATTAATAGATCAAGACTTCAAGCAGACAAAAATGAGCAGTTTAATATGATCTTTCCTTCTTTAAGTTTTAGTGGAGGTTTACAGAAGAGTACAAGCAGACAAGAGAACATTTCAAAATAAATGTCAGTAACAGTGATGGGATTTCCATAGGCAGTAAGCTCCCTAAGTATGAAAGGTAGGAAATCTGGAGGAATTGGAGGTGCATTGCTTTCAGAATTGGAATTTGTTATACTCAGAAAACTGCAGCATTAATGAAGGGATAACTTTTATAACATGAATTGGAAATTTTTTTAATTGATGTGATGTTTTCTTAAGTAATCTAATTATACTTTGGGTTCTGTTATTGACTGCATTCTTAGAATGAAAGCAAACGACAACACATTAGCAAAGAATTATGTTTTGTAGTATCTCTGACCTCAGAAATAGCCATTATAAACTTTACAGTTCTTACTATTTCCTTCCATTCTGTTTGTCTCCACCCCATTCTCTTTTATCTCCTTGTCTCTTTCACTCTCTCTCTCTCTCTTCCTCCCTCTATTTCTCTCTGTCTCTGTCTCACTGACATTAGCCTACACGTGCACACACTATACACATCCCCACACAGCTTTGTCACTAAACTATGAAAAGCAAGAGGTCACCAATAGTATAACCAACATGATCTATTTGGTCAAACTAGAGGTACCTCATATAATTTAAAAGGCCAATCAGGTTTATTGAGTTTGTCAATCACATTACTTTTTCTTCTTGCGTTTATATACACCTGGTGTTAGAATTTTAGAACAAGACTCAGCCCAAAGCTATAAAACATGTGTTTAAAGCTTTTGTCTATTTAAATAACAGGCATTCTTCAGTGAAAAAATTCTAATGAACAGTATAATATATGTGTGATAGAATTTAGATGAACAGGCAAATGCTCCACTTTATTACTAAGCTCTCTGCCTGGATGGATATAATTTTATTTCTTGTCACAGTAGTCACTGTAATGGGTGATATCAAGATAAGGGTACTAAATGGGCTATCATTTATATATTAGAATACAGTTTGGAATTGAGATGCAACTGTTTATTGTAGTATAAAATCTGTTTAGAACACATACATAGATAAAATTTTTTCCTAAATTAATTATGTCTTTTCATGACCTTCTAAACACACTTAAAATTGATTGAACACCCATATTTATGTCGTTTTCTAAGTCCTTTTTTGCTTACAGAAATTCAATTTTATATTGGTAATTTAGAAATAGCCATTCTCTATGTGTTTTGGAAAGAAAAACATCTTTTAATTTTCCCCTTAGAAAAATAGGACATTAATTCAATATTCTCCCTATTTACTGTATTATCATAGTCTTCAACATTTCTTTATGAGTAATGCACATATAAAGCACAAATCAAACACATATCATTGTTTCTCTCTTTCATATATATTTTGACCTCTGTGTGTTTCAGTATCTGCTGCTGAAGATCAACAATTCCTAGAGCAAAATTTTTCTGCAAGAGTAAAATATGATGAACAAAAAGGAGAAAAAAACTTTTATGACATACCTTATTTGTCTACTGAAAGTAAACAGACATACATACATACACATGCATGTAATCCTCTGATTAGGAATTTGTATAGATAAATATTATAAAAAATCATCTTTAAACATCAGAACTAAACCGTTTCCCATGACATTTCAATTTTTTCCAGAATTGAGCCCTATTCTCCAATGGTAGTGGTTAAGTCCAGTTTGATAGATTTAGGGAAGCTGAAACCTTTATCTTATGAGTTAGATTGAGGGGGTTAACAAATTGATGGTATTATTGTCCTTTAGATATCTATACTCAATATATTTTTCACATTAAGTAGCTTCTTTGTTTGCATTTATGACAAAGACAAGACCTAGAATAGCCACATCAGCTTTTTCTTGAAAGACGAAGTTTGCTTTAAACTGTGAGTGCAAATGTCCATATATTTGAAAGTCAATGGAAAGTACACTGTAATTTATTACAAAAATAAGTATCAGACATGGATTTGAGGTAAATGACCCCTTCCACTAGTGCCCATTGGAAAATATTCATTCATCCATTCATCAAACATACATTGGATATCTACTTTTTTTTCCATCCCAGTATTAACACCCAAGATTGAAAAGATAATAGAACAAAGTATGATTAGGATGGCAGATAATCATCCCTTTATAATTAAATTTTAAAAATTAAAATTATTAAAAACATTATGAACGAGATAGGAAAAAAATTACTATTATCTATTTTCTGTGTTCTTAGAATTAAAAAAACACTGCTTATCTTTCATTTAATGACAAATAGAACTCAACCTCATTCTTATTATTTTAAGAAGAAATTTAGGGTTATGTAACTCATCTTGAAATACAGTTCTTGACCATCCAGTTGTAGATTCCCAACTAAGTTACTCCAAAGTTCATGTTGTTTTCATTGTACTTAATACCTAAGCAGCCCTGGAGTATTCATGAAAGATTTGGCAGAAAAGACAATGTGTGATCCAGACCTTGAGGAAAACCAAGGTTTTGTCAGCTGGTTAAGGTGTTGAAAGATATTCCAGGCCAGGCAAACAGCTTATACAACAAAAGCAAGTGCTATATTTGAGCATCCGTGTAATTGTAGCTGTGTCCACAGTGAATTTATGAAGAGAATGGTAGTGTAAGGAGTTGACAGAGGAAGACAGAGGTAGTTGAGGTGGTTTTGTTTTATTGTAAGCATGAGAATGAAAGGATAAGAATGAAAAAGACTAAGGTTCAGAAAGGCAAGAAGCAGGATCGTCTGTATAATATTATGTGACTCATAAAAAAGGCTAGAATTAGGCAGCAACAGAAACAACAGAGTGGCACAGAGACAATAAAACATGTTTCTTTTAACACCAGTAGTTTGAGAAGCACTCATCAGAATGATTTAGACCCTGATTTGATATGAGAACTGAAGGGAAGGGAAGATTGAAGACACTAAGGCTACTACCTGTGAGGCTGCATAAATCTTGTCAGTATTATAATGTGAATTTGAGAAAGATGTGAAAGGAGGTTACATTTATTAAATCATTTTGAGCCATGCTTTGTGTAAGATTATCATAAAGCATATGGCAATATAAAAAGAGAAGTGGCAGAATAAGAGACCCTGAAGGATGCTAATGTTTAAGTTATAATCAAAGGAGGAGAAAAAACTGATGCTAATACAGGAAAAAAAAAGAAGAAATTTTCTAAAAGTAAAGCATGAAAATAGTTTTCAAAATTGTCAATAATATCACATGCTATTAAGAAATAAGAATCAACATAGGCCACCCAAGTTAGCAAAACATAGCAAAAGTTTAGATAAAAAAGGGAAAATGATAACTTTAGTGAACGTGGTTAGAAAACAGGGTGAAGGCAGAACAAGCCTTTATACTATATGCTGAAAGATGAATCACAGTTGTGAAAATAATCTATCAGAGCAAAAGGGCTGCACATTAAAAGGGTTGAGCAAGCAGGAGAGCAGTAGCCCAAGGAATATAAAGTAGAAAAATTTCACTATTCATGGTGTTTTATGCTGGGAAATATTTAAATACATTTGTAATCTCTGAGAAGGAAACTGAGCAAGAAGGGAAGAAGGAAAGACAATGGAGGTGGGGAGAGAGATTGATGATATACAAGAAACATTATGTTAAGAATGTATTTCTTGTATAAGGCATTGGGGGATGGGATTCAAAATTTAGGTGGAGATGATGATGGAAAAGAAAGGAAAGGCTGGAAATTTCTTTCTCCAAGGACAGAAAGAACAACATAAATAATACAGTGATTCTAAAGGGAGATGGGAAAGTGAATTGAAGAAATACTGGCTGACTATCTATCTAAATTATATCATTTGTTGGAAAGCTGTTCATCTGCAAACATAACGTGAGAATAGAAGTCTGAGGAGAAAAAAAAACTTAGTGAAATAATCATTAAGAAGAATGAGACAGTAAGTGGACCAGGGACAAATAATATGGCATTCCCTTAAAACAATTCAAGTAGATTTAGAGAGAATTTGCCCCTCTGATGTTCACCTTTAGATACAGACTGAGTGGTTTCTCCATGTTGGCTCAGGGTGAATTATCTCAAATGTGAAATATGACTTGAACATTAAGCAAATGAAGACAGTGCCAAAGGGAAAAGTCACATCTCTTTTGCTTCCTACTTAATTAGTAATAAAGATGAATCCACAGATATGAGTTGTCCATCTCCATATGGTTTTAATGACATTCTTTAATGCACTCATGAAGAGTTTAGTTTGTATCAATTTCATTTAAGATGAAAGAGTATCCCTTTATATGCATCTTGTACAATTGCTCACCATAGCCTTCAGGACCCTCTGCCTCTCTGTCCTCATCTGGTTATACACTCTACTTTCCTGACCAGCCACACCAGAGTTCTCAATTTTTCACTTTTCTTTCTTAGGAGCTTGCCTAAAATCCTCCTCACATAGTCTGCTAGATGGGCTCCTTCTCTTCACCTTTCAAATTTCTGACTGAAGGACAGGTCCACCAAGAAGCCTTCCCTAAGAATCCTGGCTAAAATTGCTCACCATTCTTGAATACACTCAGACCTCACGTGTACCTCATCCTATCCTGTTTTAGTCAGATTTTTTTTTTTCTGCTGTGACTAAAGAATCTGACCAGAACAACTATAGAGGAGGAAAGGTTATTTGAAGGCTCATGGTTTAGGAAGTCTAAGTCCATAGAAAGCTGGATCCATTCCTCTGGGCATAAGATAAGGCTGAACATTATGGTAGAGTGCGTGGCAGCGGGAAGTAGCTCACATCATAGCATTCCCTTAAAACAATGCAAGTATATTTAGAGAGAATTTGGAGAGAATTTAGGAGCCCATCATGATCATGGTGATCAGAAAGCAGAGAGAAAGTCTCCTTTCTCAAGATACAAAATATATACCTCATAGCCATGCCCCCAATGAACTATTTCCTCCTGTCACACCTACCTGCCTCTAGTTACTACCTAGTTAATCTTATCAGGGATTGATTCTCTAATTAGGTTAAGGCTACAAATCATTTCTCCTCTGAACCTTCTTGCATTGTCTTATATGTGAGTTTTAGGGGACACCTTACATCCAAACAATAACATAGGCTTTTACTCAATTTGATTTTCTTTCTATTGTTCTCTGAAATCATGTTATATTATACAGAATTCATTATTTTCCTTTTATGAGTGGCTTAAAATATAATTTCATGAAGGCCTAGATTTGAAGAATTTTTTTTTACTCTAATTTTTATAGTCTCTAGATACTGTTTGAAAAATATTATGGCTCAATGAACTGTCAATAAATAATTGAATTGATTTGAAAATAGCAATCACCTCAGAATAAGCCTCTGGCATGACTGAGATCACCTCCATCACAAAATTAATCATGGAAGAATAAGAAGGAAAGGGAAGAGGAGACAGAGGCAGGGAGGAATAACATTTGTTTACAAATGCTATTTCAATCATGTAATTTGGAACATTTCTAAACATATACTGAGAATAATTACATCCAATATAGTTCTACAAAGGTTTTGAAACTGAGATATATTCCTCAAAAAAGGATGTATATTTGGAGGAATAGATCAATTTGCATTTTATAAGTTTCAATAATTGTTATTCATTCTGCAGATTATGGAAAATTTTTGAAATAAAAAAATAATTTATACAATGTGAAATTTTATATAAATGTTAATTTTGATTTGACTTTTTTGACTACTAATTTTCTAGAAGAACAAATTTAACTAACTATAGGGAATTTTAATTTTACTAAATTTCACCAACAACTCTTTGGACTAAATGCTATAGAAATTCCAAATTATCTTCATCTAAAGAAATCTCATGTATTCATTATCACAAATTGTTTCTCAAATATTATCATTCTATTAACTCAAAAATAACTTATTTATGGCAAGAATGAATACATACTTTGGAATAGTATACTAATGTAAAATGTAAAGGCTTCCTAATTTGTCACCATAATGACATTGAATGAATTCACTTTCTTTTCCACTTTACTACTCCATAAGACATATATTCTACATAAGAAATATTAATGCAAAAATTTCCCCTTTAAAAAAAACTTGAGTTTTCTGTAGCCATGATAGAAGTTAAGCACACACATTTGAGTTCTTCCAATATACAAGGAGTTTGCAATCTTGCAGTTTTTCCTAGAAGTGTGATAAGAAAACTTTAGCCAAAATAAGACTGCATTGACCTTGGCCGTTAACATTATAGAACAGAGCCCTTGAAAATGTTTATAATGTATTTTCTATGAACTGTGTATGTCATTCAATAACAGTTTTGTACATACTGCATATTTTATACTATATCTTAAAGAATACTTTTCCCAATATTTTAAAACCAGTTTAGATAAATGAGGCAATATACTGACCAAAAGGGCAATGTGAAATATCCTGCACTTTCTAATTTTTTTGTTATTTTTGTTTTTAATTCTTGTTACTTTGTTTTTAATTGTTTTAATTTTTTTATAAATCACACTGTTTCTTCTAAAAAAAAAAGTCTCCCCTTATCTTCAGACAATATTATCCAAGATTCCCATGGATGCATAAAACCTCAGATAGTTCCAAACCTTACATATCCTATGATTTTTCTTAATTCAAATATTTATGATAAATTGTAATTTATAAATTAAATATGGTAAGAGATCAATAATAACTAATAATAAAATAGAATAATTAAAACAATATACTTATTAAAAGGTATGTGAATATACACTCTCTCTTGCTTTCTTTCCCTCAACATCTTATTGTATTAGGCTCACTCTTTTTTGTATGAGATGATACTTAAAAGAAGCACTCTATTAAGTAACTTTGTCATAACCAAATCTCTACAATCACTACTCTTGCACTTCATAACCATAATAATTAATAAAATAAGAGTTACTTGAACACAAGCAGTGTGATACTGTTATTGTCAGTCTAATAACCCATATGGTTATTCACTCTTGGGCAGATAGTATATACAGCTTGGATACATTTGATAAGGGAATGCTTCACATGCTTTCATCATGCTTTGTTAAATGATATAAAATTTAATATTAATTATTTCAAGAATTTTCCATATAATATTTTGTGTAACAGAAAACTAGAAATCAAAATTGTGGATATGAGGGAAACCACAATAAAGCTCTTCTTATGTACATATGTCAACTAGCAAACCAAAAACAAACCAAACAAGATAAGAAAATAAATTTTGATATAAATCACAGTTCTAACAGATGTCGTTTAAATAGGACAATGGGCACTACATGTATTCTACAGGCATTCTAATATATGTCAAGGAAATACTTATTGTTACTATCCAGTTGAAGTCTATATGAAAGGAAGCATGCCATCTTATACAAAGAAATTTATATTAAATTAAGGGATTAATTTGAATTTTTAAAATAATATATTTAATACTACAGAAACACAGAGTAGAGGTCGAGTGCAGTGGCACTCACCTGTAATCCCACTGGCTCAGGAGCATGAGGCAGAAGGATAATGAGTTCAAAGCCAGCCTCAACAAAGGCAAGGGGCTAAGCAATTCATTGAGACCCTATCTCTAAAGAAAAAATGCGAAATAGGGCTGGGTATGTGGCTCAGTGGTCAAGCGCCCCAGAACCAAAAATAAGTAAATAAATAGTTAAATAAATAAAAGAAACACAGAGTAGAAAGTTTTAAGAAAAAGAAAAATATATATGTATATATATAGCTTAAAAGTACAACCACAGAAAACCTATATAGACCAATATAAATTTTTAAATTAAAAAATACATGTAAATATTCCTTTTTAAAATCATATTATGAACATGGCCAGTTATTGGCATTTGAAATAAAATTGAGAAGGTCAATTAATTTCAAAGATTTCTCAATGCATGTAACATAACGTAAAATTTATTTGATTTTTTTCAACATTTTTAGTTAGGGCATGATTTTAAATAGTGAAGGAAAGTGTTATAGAAGTCTTTTGTTCAAATATAGAAAATAATTTGAATTGAGGTTTCAGACTGTCAATTTTCTATTCACCATTTCGTTTGTTTATTCATTCATACATGTATTAACACTAATATATGAGTACTTGTTATGTATCAGATGCACTATGTTGAAATGGTAGATAATACATGTAACTCTTGTTCTTATACAAATTAGTACTCCGTTTTTCAAATTAAGCTTGTGATGGTGTGCTATAAAACAAAACAAAAAACCCTAAGTTTTTATAATGAGGAAACCCAGAATAGCTGAAGTCAATGAAACCAGGGCAAAGGACAGATAGCTGATTAATTTTTAAAGAAAAGGAAATGGGTCAATAACACTCCCCATCACCTGATTGCTAACAGCCTTTGGGGACTGGAAGGAACCCGATTTCTAATACAAGAAATCAACCCCAGCCACTCTCTTACTGCATTTTTGGTCACTTTTGGTCACATAGGTAGGATGGGAGAAGGGGGCATGAGAAGAAAGGAAATATGAAATCTATAAAAGGTGCAGGACACCCTCACTCCCTTAGGCATCAACTTTGGACCACCCCGCGAGTTCTGTTCTTTCCTTTAAATGAAACTTTTTGCTACTGCCTTGGTATTTCTTGGGTGTTCTGTCTTCAACACCAGGAGAACAAGGACCCATATCCTTATTTTCAACACTAGTATCATCTCTAGTCTTATCAACAAGAGCTACCTTGAGGAAAAGATAGTGTTGATTCTATGCATATGTTTTGAGTTTTCCACAGCTTTCCTAATTTGGGGTATTGTATTTCATTGAAAGATTTTCAAATCATGGGTTTAAATTTTGGCTTCAGGAAATGATAAAGTTCTTGCAATTATGTAAAAAATAATGTGTATAGGACTATCTCAGGGCATATCTTTTTTGGATATAAGACCCTCCTTAATAAATTCTTCCTTAATAAATTCTCCTTCAAATAAAAGGATAATTCAAGAATCATGATTTCAAAGTAAAGTACTGTAGTTTCAGGGAGGCAAAATATTTACAGAATGTTTCATGGTTACTGAAAACTGAAAAGTGGAAAGGATAAAGTAGAAATTTAGAAGAAAAAGAAATGGTTCCAAATCATATATTTCAATAAGAATACAAGTTCAAATTATGCTGGAAAGTTCTCCAATTTTCTCTACATGTGAACTAAGCAAGGCTGATATAATCAGATAGAATGAAAACTTTCTACACCATAATGCTCAGGTAACGCAAATGAAAAGTCTGGGTTTTAATCTGAGCTCTACCATTTATTAATTGAGTAGTATCAGTCTGTTTCAAGTTCCTTATATGTAGAATGAAAATAATATAAGCTAATAACATTTTTGAGAAAATTTCATGGTATAATAGGTGTACCTGGAGTTTGATTACACAGGTATTAAATAAATCTAAAGTACTAATACAAATATTATTGAGAACAAAGGCCTTGACCAATTATAATAAACTTTGTTTTGCAGACTTAAAATAGGAAATTATAAAGGTCTTTCATTTCTCCAAATAATTTATTCTTTTATCTGTGGAGCTTAAATATAATTGAGTCCCTATTAATTTACTAGATAAACTTCCATCAACTTGAGCATTTCATCCTAGTCACATCTTATCTAAAAAGTACAAACTATTTTTTCTTTTCTAAATTCTTGCAAATTGGTGAGGATCACTGCCAAGTCATATATTTCAAAGTTCTTAAAATGTCTTTATCCTCATGCAGTTTCACAAACTACATAGGTCTTATTGTCATCTTTTGAAACTACATAAGAATCATATCTTTGTCTCAACTATTCTATATGAGAATCACTCTTGAGGCAACAATACAGAATCACATTAAAATGACTATCAGAATTGCAGACAGGTGCACTGGCAGAAGATGTGCCTCACTTCCAACATTTAAGAAAAAATCCCCTTGCCAGTCTCTTTTTGCTAATGAGCCATATTGATGATGACAGATTTCAAAAGAATGGTACTACTACAAAAATCAATGTATCAGTAAGATGAACATATGCTAGGTTCTGAAAAAAATTGTTTTAAAAAAGGAAAAAAAAAATAAATATATTATCTTAGTCCCCAGCTTATTGTACCATATGTACTAAATAAAAACCTAGGAGAAATACTATAATGTGTACATGACAAATGAAAAGTACTTTTGTAAACATATTTTTATTGAAGGAGGTAAAAGTCATATAAAGAGAATAACATGAAAAATAACATCAAGAAGATGAGAACTATTCTTTTCATAATTTTTCTTAATTTCTCTAAAATGTTCTGTACTTTGTTCAACAAATTTTAGGTGATTGCAGTCAAGTCCTTCATACACTTATCTCAGGAGATGGATTCTACTAACTAGTAGATTTTATTGTCTAGAAAGTAACTCTGAAACACATTCAATTTATTCTCTCTTTACTTCCAAGTACTTGTGTCTAGTTTGTTAGTATGCCTTATGAGATTCACATGAGTATCTTTTGCTTGCATTTAATAGGTGCTCAGTAAACTATTGATCGTTTCAGTGTTATTTCTTTCAAATGAAAAAATGTTTACTTGATATTATTTAATGAAATTTTAAAAAATCAAAACCAATGTGCAAACATGGTTAGAGGCTTCTCAGAGGATTCCAGGCAGAAAGTGATCTTATAGAACCTGTTGCCATGTCCAATTATACAAAAAGTAACATATAGGCATTCTGTGTCAAATTCCTGATTCTAGTGTAGGGATTTTCAAGCCTCATAAAACTCTGCTGAGTCACATAGCATTCTGCTTCAATTTCCCCTAAAGCACTTGTTTTGTTTACTTTGCCATCTCTGAATGCTTCAAAGGCTTTGATGCTCTGGTGTCTCTATCCATTCTGAAGCTAGACCCTGCCCAGGGCAGAGCCATTGCAGTGTTGTCTCTAGGCAGATGAAATAGCTGCATTCTGGGTTCCACTGGTTATCATTCCACTTTGCCAATGAGTGTCCAATATTACTTCTGGGAAATGATGATGTATTCTTTAAGAAACCTGCTTAATTATCTGTCTCAAAATATCTGTCATGAAACCATGTTTCATTGCCATAAAATGTATTGCATACTAATACTTCCCTGAAGAAAAACATGAATCTGAGTCTGTTTTTCTGTACCTGTACAGAGAATGCAATTATGAGATCAAATTTTTACACAGTTGATTCATAAAATAGATGTTAACTTTCCACTTCCCTTTGACAATCCTGACTTGGCTGCTTACTTTCTTGATATAATAAAACGTTATACCTTTCTTCTTGTTTTTGTTTTTGTTTTTTTCCCCATAGAACTAAGATCTGAAAGGCTTTTGGAAATAGAATGATGATCTTGAAGCTTTTTATTCTTGTGAAAAGGGACTGTTGATGGTGACTAAACTGACCTGTATTTAGGACACATTTTACTGTTTGAGATGTGGTTCTGAATAAGAAAACATGCTGGGCAGTTTAGCCTAGTTTGAGATGATACTGATGCCCAATTTTAAGTTAATCCCAACCAAAAAGACTCCTAAGTGCTTATACTGAAATAGTTACATTTACTTAAATTGATTGGATTAAAGTACCTGAATCTCTAGGACTGTGGTAGTACCAAAAATTGAGACATTCTTCTGATACAATAAGGACTCAAATTCAATACAATGCAAGGCTATAGAATTACCTCCACCGGTCAATATTAAAGTGCATTTATTCTAGACGCTCAGAAAATTGAATCTTAGAAAGATTTAGTCATGGCTAGTTTCCTAATATTGACCACTTTTAATGGATCTCTTATCTTCTAAAAGTGTTCTCTTTCTTTATAATCTACTTTGGAATGCATAGCACCTCAGGATTTTTTTTTTCTTTTGTGGGTGGGGTTGGCAGTGGAGTCTTGAATTCTTTTCTCAGTTTTATCTTTGAATCTTTTCATAGTTGTACCATATGTCAATCATGGAGAGCCAATTTTTTTTCCTTAAATTTCTCTTCACTAACAAACTATGTATCCACGAAATAATATGTGATGAATTCAAATCTCTTTTGATTAGTATGGTTAAGATTTACAAAGCTCATTTCTTTTCTTTTTTTCCACTCAGTCTTTATTGGTGCCTACTCATATCATGTTATATACAAAGTAGTAAGAGTCTGAGTATTAATGAGAGAAATAATTTCAATGTGGACTTACAATATGGTCAGAGAGGCCCTTAAATCTCTGATTTCATATGTTCAATAAAATAACACTTTTTAATATATTTCTTAATAGTCTCTTATTTATTCTCTTAAGTCTTTTCTGTTTTGTTAAGTTCTTTCAATTTATGAGTAGTTCTTAATATTTAGTAATATTTAATGCTCTAATAATAGTGTTCTATTACTTTCCTTAACGGAGGGTTTTCTGAAATAATAATATGGCATTAATAGTGTACTGAACATTTTAAAATACTACTCCTTCTCTTATTCCTGGGAATATCAAATTAGTGATTGCCATAGATTCAATCACAATTTATTTTTTTTTAATCATTGCATCAAATATCTCAAAATGTCAAGGGATTCATAAGTATTTCTTAAGAGACTTCACTTTTGTTAGGGATTTTTGTTTTGTTTTGTTTTGGGAATTGTGGATTATGCCTGGGGGTACTTAACCACTGAGCAACATCCCCAGCCCTTTTTATTTTTTATTTTGAGTCAAGGTCTTGCTAAATTGCTTAGGGCCTTTCTAAATTTCTGAGACTGGTTTGAATTTACAGTCCTCCTACTTAGCCTCCCTAGTCACTGGGACTATAGGTGTGCAACACCATACCTGGCTCACTTTTCAGTTTTGATAAAATATAAAAATCAAATATTATTTGTAAAAAACAATTTATAAACTGTAACTGTAATTGGAAAATGTTCTTATTTTCAGTATAGTTCAATTACTTCATTTTTCTAAGGAAAATGAAGAGAATTCCCAGTAATAGCAATATATAATTATACTATGAATCCATAAGATAAAGTCTCATAAATGTTAAAAATAGTTTCAAATAATTTTATATTATTTTCAAAAAGGAAAACATGAATACAATGTTGACAATATGAATAGGTATGTATATATACAAATATAATTACATATGCTTTATACAGATATGCATCAAAGACTCTCAAAAAGAAGAGTATTTACAATGTTAAAAATGAATGTACTAGGTGGCTAGATTGTAGAGGTTTCTGTTATCATCTTTATATGATTGTAGTTTTCCAAATTTCCTACAGCAGATATGATCCTTCAATAAGTAAAAAATCAAATCTATTTTTAGACACATAAAAAATCTCTCTTGGTAAAGAATAAAATATTATAGCCAGGCTTTTCTAATATCTGTTCTCATGTGGGAGATATTATTTCTAAAAATACGACTATTTGTGCAAGTAAAGTGACTATACCAGAAATATGAACTCCAGTCACCTTTATTCCAAAGCCATTCCCTAGGAATGAATCAAAAGACAAAGATGTTTCCTGAACTCTTATGAAGAGCCAGGTGCTATTTAGCACAACATCAAAGTGCTGAATGAATCTCAGAGGTCCCAGATAAAGGTGGCATGTTGCCATCAACTTCATGGGCACCTACTAAGTAGCAATGCTGAGCACACTTACAGCACATATAGGAAACCCTGCGGGCAGTAGCTGATCAGGCTGCATATGTGACTGAGGAGTAATTTTCTGACTGTAGTGCAATAATAAAGGGAGGCAGACAAAGGAGGTTCCTTCCTTTTTGTACTCAGTTGGTAAAACAAGTCTCAAATCTAACAGTTGAACTACTTAGCCTCTAATATTGTTTTAGTACACTTATTTTTTTTTTTACAGATATCAATCCTAACTGAGCCCTTTGAGGAATTTTACAAATCATTTAGACATGTGAACCCCCAATTTTAAGTCCAGAGAAATCATTTGTAAATATGGTCATGATGAATTTCCTGCACTCATTTCCCTTAGAAATTCAGATTTGAACTAAGAGTGGTGGCACACACTTAAAATCCCAAGGGTTTTGGAGACTGATGCAAGCAAGAGTATTGGGAATTCAAAGCCAGCCTTGGAAATTTATTGAGGCCTTCAGCAACTCAGCAAGACCCTGTCTTTAAATAAAAATATTAAAAAGGGCTGGAGATTACAATTCTTATTACACATATATACCACAATTTTTCATATCACTGTATATAAAGAATGTTGACACCCAATTCGAGTCTTCATACATGTACTTTGGATAATGATGTCCATCACACTCCACCATCCTTATTAATCCCCTGCCCCCTCCCTTTTCTTCCCACCTCTCTTCCTTATCTAGAATTCATCCAATCCTCCCATGCTCCCCTTCCCTACCCCAATATGAGTCAGCTTCCTTATATCAGAGAAAAAATTCACCATTTGTTTTGGGGGATTGACTAACTTCACTTAGCATTATCTTCTCCAACACCATCCATTTACCTGCAAATGCCATGAATTTAGTCTCTTTTAATGCTGAGTAAAATTCCATTGTGTATATATGCCACATTTTTTTTTTATTCATTCATCCACTGAAGGGCATCTAAGTTGGCTCCACAGTTTAGAAATTGTAAGAATTGTAATGCAAAAAAAAAAAGTACATATATAAAGGCATGAATTGGTATGAATATACTCTGTATACAAAGATATGAAAAATTGTACTTTGTATGTGTAATAAGAATTGCAATGCATTCTGCTGTCATGTATTTAAAAAAATAAAATCAATAAAACTAAAAATAAAAAATGAAAATAAATAAAAAATAAAAATGGCTGGGGATATGGTTTTATGCTCAGTGGTTAAGGCCACTGGGTTTAATCCCCAGTACACACACAAAAAAATAAAATAAATTAAAAAGAAATTTAGATTTGATGCTATGAATAATATAGAAAACAACATTCCCAATGTAAATTGGATTCAGGTGGCCCATGTCACACATTTTTGAAGGATTGAACAATGATTCTAATACCTAAAAAAATTCCTTTGAAAATACAATTACAAAAGTTGTCATTTACAAATAAGGGAGAAAATAATCATTAGCAGGTTTGTTTATATTTATGTGTTTAAATGATAACTGTTTTCATATCTCCAGGTGACTTCCACATTTTCTTTTGGGTATACATGGCTCCATATTGATAAAACTTTTTTTTAAGATGGAGCACAAAACAAACAACAAGCAGAATAATCTTCTATTATCTATTTTAGAATTCTTTCATGATAGTACCATATGTAAATCAAGGATAGCCAAAATCCTTTATTTATCTGCACTAATAAACTAGGTATCCACCTAGCATATCAGAGAAACAGTGCTACCTGATCAGCTTCAATAGACCATCATCTTTTTTTTTTTTTTTTTAATCTTTCTTGGGAATGTATTGCATAGTTTCAAGGAAACAAAAATCTAAACAGGCATGAATCATGTTCTAAAGCAGAGGAAACTTACCCAGTAAGTACAACAGACACAGTGTCAAGGGCCTACACTGTTTTTAATCAGGCCATGAATCAATTTTATTTTATTTTTTAAGATTAGAATGACAAGTTACTCTAATTGAAATTTTAAGTAGAAGAAATCTGACAAATATTATCAGGAGAAAAGATAGGGGTTCTTTGCAAAGCATCATAATCCCAGAGACATCTTCAGGAGATGTTCATTGGCTGACTGACGTGAAGACAAGCTGTTAAAAGAATTTAGGCCATATGAATTCTGCTTGGGAGGTGAACATGCAAGCTTGGGACAAACAAGAATGTAAGGTATGATTCCTCTCCTATGTTAGATGAATTGTTTGTATTCTAAATTTGGTTGTGCTTTCTTATACTTAGGATCTGCTTAGGAAATTCCATTAAACACAAATTTGAATTAAATTACCAACATTTTCTGAGTATACATTCTTTGTTGTCTAATTCCTTTGTAAAGCAAATGAGAGAGGCATTTAATATAACTTAACTAGGTTTTTCCCCCTAAGAAGTCTGAATTCAAGTTTGTCTCATTCTGAACATGCCATATTATATTACATTATATGTATCTTTTTACCAATGAATTCAACTTCCTAGAACCTAAATATATACTCATTGAATATACTTAAAATTCTGAATTTCAAAAAGATGGAGAAATATCTAATTACAAATAATCCTATTAAACCAGAAATGCAATAAAGGGAAAATATGTTAAATTAATAATGGTTAGTGAACAAATGAAGCCAAGTTTTATATATTGATTTTATTTATCTTTACTATTCTACATATTTGCATCAATGCCTGAAATGAATTTTGAACTATTATGGAATAAATGTTTATTACCTAGGGATATTAAATAAATTGGTAGAGATTTGAGGCAAATTAAGTAGCCTGTTTCTAAGATGCTTTCCAAGTCCCTTTTATATTCTATGAGGATCAAGAAAGTCTTAAAGGTAGCAATAAAAGTATAAAAAAGAAGTCAACATATTCACTATATTTTATTCTATAATGATATGAAAATCAAGTAATTATAATCAAAACTAAATTAAAATGTAAAATGAAAAAATATTAAAGCAATCATGTGTTGCTTAAGGTTAGGGATACATTTTGAGAGAAACATCATTACCCAATTTCTTAGCTCCATAATCATCATAGAGTGAACTTACACAAACTAAGATTCCTACTGTGTAACTAGGTGATACAGTTTCTCTCACCACTGTCATATATGTTGTCTGTCATTGACTGAAATGTTGTTATGGAGCACGTGATTGTGTGTACAGCTCCATAGCATGATAACCACAATATTTTTAAAATGTAAAAGATAAATATAAATATAATAAATTCGTAGACTCTGTTTCTGGAAAAAATAAATAAATATTATGAACTAGTGAGTTTCTTTAAAATTTGTTAATGAGATAACTAAATACCAGAATGAATAGAGTTAGTAATTTCCAATGGTGCCATCATGCCTCTGATTTTAAATTCTTTTGATTCTTTCATGCAAGTTTCTAAAAATTCATGTTGTTTAATGGTTATTTTATCACTTGATACATCCATTTAATCTCAAAATTACTTCAATAATCATAAGAAATATTGATGATACCAGTTCCCCTTCCATCCCTTAAAATGAAGAAAGTACATCTCATCTGAGTGTTTGTCTTTTATAGAAGTATGAAAAGTAAATGGAGTAGGTAATTCCATACAGTATGTTGGGGAAAAATGGTAATATCAGTAAATCCCATGTTGGTCTATCTTAGTATTTAAATTCTTCCCCTCTGCTTTAAGACATAGACTTACTCTTAAACTCTCTTGATAACCTTACCACCCTGGCAGACATTCAATTCCATCCTTGCCAATCTTAGGTTCTCAAAATCCTCCTCACCATATGTCTCTGTTTGTGCTTCCAAACAGTCATGCTCAGCTGATTGACACCTCTAAAAACGTGTGTTAAATAACTTGCTTCAGCTTCAAATAGCCTGTCCTGAACTCTCAATACTCTCTGTCAATCTCTTCCTCCTGCCGCTATCCTTAATCTTACACACTTTCTTCAAGCTTGTAATATTTCCCTGGTCCTTTATTCTCTGCAGACAGTTTTCCATTACCAAGGTATTCCAAGATTCCAAGACAAATTTCCCCTTTATGTTTGTGCGCTGTCTTACACACAGTCTTTATCACTTTACCCTTGCTTTTCTTTCCTTGCTCGCCTCCTCTCTCCCTCTCTTCCTGCCTTCCATCTTACCTCTAAAAAAAAAAAAAAAAAAAAAAAAAAAGTAAAATCATTCATCTGTTTCTATGCTTTCCTCTATTTTTAAACTTTTTCCTGCAAAATCATTAATTGTCCCTGTTGTCATCTTTCTATGTCCTTCAAGATCATTGTATAAATTTCTTTACTGAGGGATATTCATATACTTTCTTTTACATTTTTATTTTCTTATCTTTCAATATACCCTTTAAAGACCTATATGTGGCTTCTGACTTTCCTTTTCTACCTTTAAGGGAAAAAAAGAAGCCTGTGGTTCTGTCAAATTCATTGTATGTACAATTGTATCAAAATAATATTCAGCATGACTCCTTACCATTCACTCATAGACAGCTCATGTTCCTTATCTTGTCGGTCTTCACTGACATCTCAGAATCAAAAGTCATCAGTTACTTCTGATTTTTGCTTCCTTGTACCATGAGCATATAATAATTTTTCAAGTCCAGCAGATTCTCTGTCCATAATATATTTAAAATATATTCATGTTTTTAAAAACTTTGACCTCTTACAAATCAGAATTAATCTCTTTGTGAAATAGTGGAATATCCTTTCTTCCATTTTATTTTCTTTGGTCTTTCATACATATACTCAAGTCCAAATCATCAGTACTTCATTGCCTTTTAGTTTTCAGCTTCCCTATAATATTTCTCCAACCTTGAAATTTCATTCTTATGTAAGACTACTATTATTATTACCATTAAAGATGAGAATGCTGAGAAGTTATGTGTATCAGCATAGGGTAAACTGATTTTAATTGTCTTCCAACCATACATGAAACCAGATCTATCAGATCTTTTTACATTTCTAAAGCTGTTTCTCAAAAATAAAAACACAGGGAAACTGCTATAGTTTGGAACTTAAATGTTCCCAGAAGCCTATGTGTTGGAGGCTTGATCCTCAGAGAGGATCTACTGGGAAGTGATGAAACTCTTAAGAGGTGGAGCCTAGTGGGAGGTCTTTAGGTCATTGAGAGCCTGCCCCAAAGGGGACTAAAGACCCTGGAATTCTGCATGCTCTTTAGTTCCCTGGTGTATGATCAATCAAGTGGCTTTCCTCCACCATGCACTTCCTACTGTAATCATCTTGCACTCCCACTGGAGGCCAATAAGTACTGAGTCTGTCTGATAATGGACTGAGGCCTGTAAACTCATAAACTCTAATAATTTTTTTCTTTTGATAAGAATTTCTTATCATAATGAAAAGCTAACAGAAAGAGTTAACTTTATTTTGCAGGTAAATTTCTAAGACCTTGATGTTAAGAAACTTGAATAGATGTACATAGATTTCAAGTCCATTCTTATTTTAATGCCATCTTCAGCATAGCTGTCCCCATACTACCAATGCATTCTATTTAAACTTCCAGTATAATGATCTTTCTGGTTTGCTAATATAGCTGAATCAGATGAATGTTCCTAGAACAAAATCACTGTGTTTTATTCTATATTACCACCATGCCTGGCAAAAAGCTTGAATTATAGGAAGGCTGTAGAAAGCATTTTTGAATGAATTGAATAGATGCAGGTTAGTTTTTTTCCACTGATAACTTATTCTTAAATTTTTAAAGATTTGAGGACATTATTGGTCAACAAAAATGCGTACAGTCAATCATTTATTTAGTACCTACTACATGCCCAGAATTGTTTTAGACACTGGAGATTCACCCAGAAAGTGAAAACAATTTTTCTTAAAGCTTACATTATACTTGGTGGAATGATTTTACAAACAAATTAATAAAATGAAAAGCACTCAGATTTTTAAAAATTCTGGCATAAAATTAATTAGGAAAGGGAGCAAGATAAGCTACATGGAAGTTGGAGACTACAACTTTAAATGGAGAAGTTATAGCCAAAATTTCTAAAATAAATTGTCAGTTTTTACAAAGATCTTCAGCATGTGAAAAAACCTAGTGTGTAGATATATAGTGATAGATAATTATAAAAGTGGACAAAGGAAAGAGAAGCATATAAGTACTAAGGCAAAATTGAGCACATACCTAACATTTCTGAGGAAGGCCAGTATCACAGTTTCAGAGTAAGACAAGAGTTTAGGGATAGGAAATGAGGTTAGACAGGGTTGGGGATGGGACATTTAATGTTGTTAGGGTTTCTACAAGGACCTTGTCTTCTCTTGGAGTAAGATGGGAGGTGATTTTAAATTCCAAAGATAAATTTAATGTGACCTAAATTGCATTTCAAAAGATCCTTTAAGCTTCTAGGTATGTATATGAGACTACCTGAATAGGAGTAGTGAAATAGAAAGGGCAGGCAGAATCAGGAAGATCAGTTATGAGATTATTATAATAATTCAAATAAAATGAGATATAACAAGTATTTCCCCAGAGTAAAAGCAGAGGAGTAGGAAGAGGTCAGATTGCATTGTGTGAGCGTTTGCATGTATAAGTAGAGGATAAAATTGAAGAAAGTATTGAAATATGCACTCTCAGAATATCAAAAGAATTTGAAATTATATCAAAGCCTAGCTGCAGTAACTGAGACTATTGATGACTATTATATGGAAGGCACTAAAAGTAGCTTTGGGTGGAAATAGCAAGAAACCAGTACCATCTCATATATGAGATGCCTATTAGACATCTATGTGTAAATGTCAGTTCTGCAGATAAATGTATGAGCACAGCATTCAGGTAGGAGGTCTAGGCTGTAGATATAAATTTATTAGTCTTTCCTATAGCTAATATTTAATTTTACGAGATAAAATGAGAATACAAAGGCAGTAAGCATAGACAGTGAAGAGACGCATGGTAAGAAGTAAGCTCTGCAGGGGCTCAAAGGTGAAGAGTTTAGGAAGACAGGGAAGAATGAACAAAGGGACTAAGAAGGTATGTAGTTATTGGGGAAGAGGTAAATCAGAGGACACTGGAGTATTGGAAGACAAGTGGAAGAAAAGCATTAGAAGTCGACAAAAGTTGTTATTTGTTTTAAATATTGAATTCAAGTAAGGACTGGTAAGTGGCAAGTAATGTGAGGATCATAAGTAAACTTTAAAAGAGCAGATGGAAAAGAGTGATAAACACAAAAACTGGTGAATTGGGTTTAGAGAAAATGAAGGAAATATACTGAAGACAATAGGTAGCAAAATTCAAAAAGGAATTCTGTTTTCAAGGGAAACAGAGATATAAAATAGTAAACTATTAGGGGGATGAGATTCCAGTGAGAAAAAGAAGAAGTCATACTATCTTAAAATAATATTGGAAAATTACAAAAATAATCATCTCCTGATTCTCAGATATTCCATACACAATATATATAATTAATTAAACAATAATACTTAGGTCATGATATACATAAAAATAAAAATAGATCATCTTTCAGGTTAATTACATTTTTCTCTTGAGCAAAACAAGTCATTTAAATAAAAATGTAGAGAATTAGTAAGACTTTGGAAAAAGTGCTATCATGAAGACATTTAGAGAGGGGCTAATGTTATTTTCTCAGATGATTTCTTCATGTGAGGCCCTGAAGGAAAGATACAAGCTAAAAGACTCCATTAGATATTCCCTGGAGAATAATATGGTTATTCTTGAAATGCTGCAAAGGAAATAACTATAGTAAATCTGATTTAGAGAGGACAATTAAGTTAGAATTATTCAGTTCCAAGAAGTGGCTAAGGAAATATAGTCTATAAATGTAAAAGCTTGTTACTAACAAATCACTCTTTTATATCACAAGTGTATGACCTAGAAAGTTACAGCTTCAATAAACTTATGGACCTATGTATTTACTGCTGTTTCTCACTTAACTCTGTGATTGAGATTGAGCACCAGAATAATCTGTTCATAAGATGATGCAAGTCAAATTACTATATAGATTAGTCAATTTATGGGAAGCATAAAATGAGCATGATGCAATTCTATTAACTGAATGAAAATTGAAACCTCAGGAAATATTTTAAGGAATTTTGCCAAATCATATTTATTCTGAATGTTGGAAGAAATATATATGGAACATTCATTAGCCTAAAATAATGTATTGTGCATATTCTTTACAAAATTAACTCATTCACAGTTGGATTTCCTTTTGCCCTTCAAATTCTAAATTTGCAGGGCTTTAGTTGTGCAGCCAACTCTACACTTATTTAGGATATTGTGGATGTAAAGTCTTGTTTTTTGCCCAACAAATAAAATTTAAAGTTTTCTTTGTGAGAAACATGACTATCATACTGCTAGATACCTTCAGAACAGAGAAAGAAATTAAAGTGGTTATTTTAGCATACAATTCATATATATCTCAGAAGAAGAGAGAGAAAAGAGGAATGAAGGGAGGGAAGGAGGGAAGGAGAGAAAGAGAAAAGGAAGGAAGGGAAAAAATAAAGAAGCTTATCAAATGGATTTTGACAGAGAATTCCAGAGATTTGAGATTAAAAAGAAGCCATTAACATCTTAGCAAGATAAAGAACATAGCTCATTTCTTGATTATTTAATCCTCCACAGAATTAAGCAAATATGGGAACATTTCACTTCCAAGGTCAATACTAATATGAGTAGTTTTAAAACATATGTTATATACTTTGGATATAAATCATATCAGTTTCTTCATTGAAAATCTCATATCCTTAGAAACTCCTAATGTAGGACAAATTGAAATCATGTTACGTGTTGGTGATCTCAAATTTTTTTTTTCACTTGATTAATCAGTGATTCTAAAGTGGAATAAAAATTGAGAATTACTTGATTCAAAAAATATCAATCATAACCTACTTGGACCATGATATAGAAAAACATTAGTTCAAAAAGATATGCTAAATCACATTGGTAAAACACAGAATGTCACATTGAGGGAGTCTAGTTAATTAATTAATATTCATATGGACATATTAACGTGTTAAGTTTATATTTCTAAAACTGGTTTCAATCACTACTATAGGAATCATTTTACTAAGTAGTTCCAGTAAATCAATACCTCAAAATTAAGGACTTTAGGATTAGGCTGTTTCACAGCTTCCTTTATTGGCTCCTTTTTTTCCATTTAATGAATTTTTTAACATTTTTATGAATTTTGACTTTATGATATACTCTACTTATAAAAATAATACATGGATCATATTTTTAAGAATCAAACAAAGCATGCAATACCTTCCAATAGTTTATTTCCTTTTGTCTCTCTTGTTTCAATTCTGGTTATATTACAAAAAGGACTGTGACTGGTTGTCTATTGTCAGGCAAGCCTAGTTTATAACCCCCTCAATATTCTGTTTTATTTTCTACCAGCATTTTTATAACAATGATCATCCTGCCCTACATCAGCACCTTCACCAAATTATGCTATCCTATTCAAAACAGTCTTCAATCATCAACTCACTTTGAGATTCCCTAATGCATCCATAACTACCCTTCTCATAAATGTCAGCCTATCATTTATCTCTCATGCCAAAATAACAAACTGCTCTGTAAAGAAAGTTTACATTTTAAATTCTGAAACTTTGTGATACATTGGAGAAACTTTACAAAGAATAAAAAGGTAAGAGTTCAGTGATAATAATGGTAATATATAAGTCAATAAGAATGTGGGATTTATGGCTACCCTGACTGCAGTTCAAGTCTCTCTCAGAGTTCTATCCAATACCACCTAAGATTTGACTTACCCAATTCAAATGAAAGTCAGTATTGAATTAGGTAAACCAAATCTTGAGTAGTATTGGATAGAAATATTACATAATATACAATACTATATATAGCATATATTGTATATATAGTATTAATCTATAATTAATTACAATTCTCTACTTTCTATACATTGAGCTTTTAAAAGTACATTTTTAAATAGATTTTTTCCATAGTAATTGCACTGAAATAAATGCTGATATCTTATTGCAATATTCCTTACTTGTCCTTGTATTTGAAACATATTTTTTGAAAACTTCATTTATCTATATACAGTTTGTTTTATTTCTAAAGCGGGATAATTAAAATTAAATATTTAAGACTATACCATAAAGTAGTAATTGGTTCACAAAACCATAAAATCTGTTCATTTTATATAAATGAGTTCCTTTAAAAAATTACACAGAAAAAAATTTGATCTTAGCCAAATTTCATTTTTTAAAAGCTTAAATATATCCTTATATACTATGATAAACACTAATAAAAATAATGTTTGCCTGTTTCTAATCATTTCTGTAACTAGGCCTCAGATAGAAAAGATTAATATTTAAAATCTTGAAAAAAGTGTACAGAACTATGTAGCATCAACATATGACAAAAATCAATCATTTATAGCAGTGATATTTATGGGAATATACACACATATACATACACGTGTATATCTTATTTCTTGAGAACTAAGAAAATCCTGCAAAAAATATTGAAAATAATATCACAATAGTCTGTGCACAAAACATTATATTGCAAAGTATATCATAAAAAAACTCTATGTGTTAAGTTTATATTTCTAAAACTGGTTTCAATCACTATTATAGCAATCATTTGTACGAGTTTTTGGATAACCTATTTTTTTTAGTTTAATATAGCAAGAAATTATTAGACTATGAGGAGCAGAATTAACTATGAAAACAGAACTACATATTATATGTTTCATTCTTTATTTAGAAACATTATTATAAACATAAATATTTATAATAACAATTTTGGTTTCATTACTTCATTAGAAACTTCAAAATTCACTTTGGTGTATAATCATTCAACTGTTCATGTATTAATCTATTTAAAAAGTGATTAGCAATGTAATTGGAATTTAAAACATTTATTCATGTTCTTCTGGGATATAGGGGAATAAATTCTTAAAATAGAGAATTAATAAAGTATTTTTTTCCAGATAAGGACAGTTATAATGATTTCTGATACTAGTAGGAAATTTTCTAGATGTCAAGATTCTTGTCACTTCCTCTACCTAACATTTCCTAGGAAAAATGAAAGTAGGTCAGGTTGTTTTACAATATATAAACATTGTTATATCTTCTCTGTGCTAATTTTACCTAGGCATTCAGTCTTTGTGACTATGACAAACTGTTACTACATATGTCATTTTAGTTTTTAAATTCAATCTAAATTTATTTCTAGTTGACTTTTATGTAAATCAGGTGCTAATTTAACCTTATTAGTGAATAAATTAAACTGAAGTGTATGAATTTTCCTCTTGACAAATTTAGGGAAAATAGAAACGTCTATTGTAATACTGATAATAAGTTTTATTATATGCTCTGAAACATTTTGCATCACATGATATGTGTCTGGTGGAAGCACTGAAAATGTCACAGTCCATGGAGTCATTCATAAGGCCACTCAAAATACATTTAATTCTATTTTGCTATTATAGGAACAATAAGTAACTTAATGAAAACTTGAAAAAGGACAGGTACAAATAAAATCTTCCTAGGACACTAGAAATTTACTGGAATGCTATTTAATCATGGAAGCCACCCAGGGTAAATTGAATCAATGTTGATTGTATGAAAGAAATTAGGCTTTTCAATGAAATATCATATAGAAATACAAATAAGTAGTGATGGTCAAAGAAGATCTTACTAACATACTTCATCAGGAATAAAGCTCCTAAACAATAGAACTATACCTTCCCACCCACAACACAGATTATCAGCTTGGAACAGGTATTCAACTTGGGATTCTAAAGAAGGTATGCAGGGAAATCTACCTGGTTACCTTTAGAGTGAAATGTACCAATCACATATTATCTGGAGAAAATCATATAACTAACAATTTTGCCAGTAGTACCTATCACTGAAAAAGGAATTATCTGCATTGTTATAAACGTTTACTTCCTGAAAAATATTAAGGGAATTTTGAAAGTGTTACTTTCCATCAAGTAGCTGGAGATGTAAAATACATAGGTCAGGATAATTTTCAAGGAGAGTTGGCAGCTGACTGCTACTTCCTAGAAGTGAGGAATGGCTAGGGTTCTAGATACCTCTTGCTTACTAAGCAAAACACAAATCTTCCCCATTCTGTCAGCTTGAAGATAGGAATTATTCTGACAATTTATTGTTTACAGGAAGTAATTCAAATATAACTTACATGCAAATGTATTTCATTTTAGTTATATCTTAAGATTTCACTAAATATGCAATGAGTCAATGAACACTAAAAACCATGCCAATTAATATCACTTTATAAAGAAAGTCTGTCACCACCATCCTGAGCCCTTCTCCTATAAGGATAAAATTCCAAATCATTTGAAGATTTAAAAAAAAAAAATGTATATGTTGAAACTCGGAAACATTTAGAAGTTATGCAATTACACAGAATTATTGTTTCATTTTATATATATGCATAAATCAATCCATAGAATTTTACTTGATGATATATATTATGTACCATAAAGAATGCATAAAATAAGAACACATTTATTTACTGGTTTGTAAGATCATTGGGCATACGATCATGATTTTATCTCCTGTTCCTAGAACAATCTTTGTTGAGCAAATAAATGCATTTTTTAAAACCCTGGCATGCAAATATAAGCATTATTTTTTTAAAAATATTTGTAATTCATATTGTAATGCATATTTTCCCAGCCAATGAAGTTTATAAACAGTAGGGATTTAGATTCACTCATAAAATTTCACTAAAACCCTTAGTAAAATTTATATATAAATATGCACTATTAATTTGATAGTCATTGATCAATACTTTTAATCTATATATCTTTGTATATTCTTGTCATTATGTTCAGCCTTCTGGCAAACATAATAACATCTTTACATATTTGATCCACTTACAATATGTCAATTAAGCAATTATTACCATGGGGAAATTGAATAAGAACTGTAACATTTGAAAAGAATTTTTCTGCCACTTCAGTAAGATGAGTCTTTTTCTTCCACCTGGCATACAAGAAGAAAACATATCTTCTACCTTTACATCACCAATATATTTGCTTTGTCCAGCAGAATGAGAAATGGAGAGTGAGAATTAGGGCTGTAAGCCAAAGGAGTAAAAGACAATGCAAACATGGCTGTTTGCCAGTGCAACCCTCTCTTCTCAAGAATTATAACATCAATTGCAATCACCATCACTTTTATCTATTTTCCAAACTGAGGAGTAAATGTTCCTCCTACACCTTCCATTTTCAACACTTTAAACATATGTCTAAAGGCTCTCTTTGCACTACTAAGAAAGCAAAATACCACCTTGCTATTGTATTAAACATTCATGAAATGCATACCAAGAATTTTTAGGTAAATCAATGAGTTGCTTAAGTATAAATAACAATGTGGAAAGAGACAGTGAAAATTCTCCTGTTTCTCTCCAATCCCCTCTTATTCTTTTTTTCATCCATATTTTAGGCAAAGACACTCTGGCAGTAATGAGAATTCCAAACTAGAAACTAGAAAAATGTCAAATATTTTGTGGAGTTTATAAACAATTTTTGTTTAAAAATCTAAAAATAAAGTTGGTTTATATCTATCTTTAAGTTATCTTTCAAATCTATAATTATAAGTGAATGCTGCAAAACAATGTAAAGACTGCAAGACAAATGTCAACTCCGTGTAATTTGTGGTCTAAAGAAATATAATTGATTCCAGAAAATGCTAAACAACTTCAAGGAGAAAAAAAAAAAAGCTATTCAAGGAAAATTATTGTTGATAGGGGAAAGTGAAAACAGGGACATCTTAATGTAATTTTCATAACGTAAAATATGGTCTTAGAAAAAAATAATACAAAAAATGTAAAAGGATATAACTGTCATGGCCTTTTATTGTTTAGATGTTTATTCACAAAACATTTGGATTTAAAATCATACTCATGATTTTTACATATAAATGGCAACCATTTTTTTTTTTTTTTTTTTTTTTGGTGTGGGGGATTGAACTCAGGGGCACTCAATCACCAATCACCGAGCCACAACCTTAGCGCTTCTTCATCCCCAGCCCTACTGGGCATTTTATTTAGAGACAGGGTCTCACTGAGTTGCTTAGCGCCTTACTGAATTGCTGAAGCTGGCTTTCAACTCTAATCCTCCTGTCTCAGCCTCCCAAGCTGCTGGGATCACAGGCATGCACCACTGCACTGGTCCTAGAGTTTTTGTTTTGCTTTTTGTACTTTGTTTTGTTTTGTTTTGTTTAAATTAATGATCTAGCCACATGCATGGTGGGATGCCTGTCCAGCAGCTAGGCTGGAGAGATTGAGACAGGAGAACCACAAATTCAAGCCAGCCTCAGCAAACCTGCAAGGCCCTAAGTAATTCAGGAAGACCCTGTCTCTAAACTAAATACAAAAATGGCTGAGGATGTGGCTCAGTGGTTAAGTGTCCCCGGGTTCAATCCCCGGTACAAAAATCATCATCATCATCATCATCATCATCATCTAAAATGTATGTATCAGTTACAATTTTAGTTTTTTATATTTTGTTCAAAGTTTGTTCAAATCCAACTCATGACAGAAATAAACCCTTACCTCTGGCTGGGAAACAGTGTTTTCTTATACATGTATATTCAATTAAGATCAGATATTTACTCCTTTCATATGCTTTGGGGAGAATCCCTGAACTCTGCTTTTATGAGAGTATTTTCTTATTCACAAGTATAATAAATTAGGCTCTCTGCAGCTTGAAATGGATGCAGGTGTTTTTGAAATGTGCAGGCAATATACCAAATTTCTGGAAATGTATTTTGAGAAACACTGTCAACATACTTAATATCTTTAGTCTTCAAATGACTTCTTTTAAAACCATAAAAGAATTTCATATGTCCTCCTTTGTTTGGGGGATTTCCCAAGTGCTGTTGAAGAACAATTTCTAATGTTCCTCTCATATTTTCTTCAAATTTTAATTTATGAGTAACTTCAGAAAAACCAGTATGTTTTCTAAGTGAATCCAGTATCAACATTTACAATTACTCCTTCTGTGTGTCTTAATGATTGTCAATTAGCCTGCAAACTAATCCATGAAATGAGAGTGATTGTAATAGGCAATTTATTCAAGTGATCTGCAATCAGGCAAGGGAGAGTAGATCTCTCTCGTTGTACTCATAATATTCCCTGTGAAATGCCACAGCTATCTGGCAAAAAAAAAGTTAATTATTTTAATACTCATTTAAAAAGTCTTTGAAAGGTAAATTAGCTTTGTTATTTTTATTTTACTATTATGGTAAATAAAATTGAGAAATGTATGAGTTTTTCAATCCCAATTGCTGTAAATAAAGGAAAAAAAAGTAGAGAAATGATAGATGATCATTCAGAACTTAGCAATCAAATAGCTGACAGAAATAAAGGATACATTTTAATTCCCAAATTGCCAAAATCTAAACCTCATCTATATATTATGCATAATGTATTTTTATAAAGTAATGGTGTATATCCAGCCAGCAGCTAACAAGCTACCTTCAAAATGCCTAGAAAATATAATTTCTAAGACTTTTACATTTATGTCAGTTCATTCAGCTCCTGCTAGTACCAGGGAGTACTCCAATTCTGAAATGAAATTCATAGCAGCCTCCATTAAAACTACTACTTCCTTTTTTTTCAAAAATTTTCAAGCTTATTTCTGCAAAATAGCTTTCTCAAGGTCCTGGAAAGGACTCTTGTCCTAATTGCTCTAACTTGTTCCTGTCTGATAGAACTATGTTTCTTCTTTCCTTTCTAGTTTGGACCCAGTTATTTATTCACTGAATAATTCTTCTATTGATAAGCATCTAAAGCACTTGCATCAATAACATTTCATCATGTAGATCAGGCAAAATCATATCTGGGTTATCATCATGCTTGTCTTTTCATTCAAATGCCTAAGCACACCTTAAACACAAACACACACATGCATCCCTCTGCTCACTGGATCATTGTCTCCTCAGCTCAGCCGGAATCTCAGATCTCCCTGTGAATTCTTTCCCTCTGCACTTTCCACCTCTAGTCAAAGAAAACAATTATATACATTGTGTTAGTGAGAAATAGTCTTCCCTATCCCCAAAACTAAAACTCATACAAATCCACCCACATCCTCTCTTCTTTTAAATAGTCATGTTCCACCTTTGTTCCTCATACCTTGTTCACTTAGTGATCATGTCCAACTGAGGGAGCTTCAATGTCTTCCTGTTTTAGTGTTTCTTTTTCTAATTTGATGTTCTTATTTACCCAAAATGACAATTTTCCTTTGACCTTGCTTTACTCTCTGTGTCCAAAACTTTCTTATGCAACATTTACCAAAACATTAATTTATAATAATCGCCTATATCTATTCCAGATCTTCCAACCACTCACCAGCTTAGTGGCATCTGGCTTCTTTCAAAAGGAAACTCTTTTCACTGAGTTGGCACACTTCTATTTAGCAAGTGCAATGTAGACTAATCTATAGCAAATCTGCTCCACCAATATTCAGAATTTCTTCAGTGCTTACTCATGTACTTCAGTGAGTTTGATCTTAACACCTCTTTCATCTGTTCTTGAAGAACCATTTTTCATTTGCCAATATTCTGCCCCGCTGTCACTCTTTTTAATTTAACCTGATTCCACATATTCTAGATGACTTATTTTATGATGATAGTTTGATTTTCAGTACACTATAATTTCTAATTTCTATTTATAACCCAAACTCCCCTTTATCTTTAGTCCTGAGATCAAAATGTCTACAATATTCCAATGCAGAGTTGTTACATCATATGTACAAAAAAATAGACTCATCTTTTCTCACAAACAAGCAATACTTTTTTTTCCCCAAAAGGATGACATTTCAATCTGTCAAATAAACTGGAAATCTGGGAGTACTTATTTGTATTCTGTCTTCCTTTACCTCCAATTTAGCCATTAAACACAGAGAATTTGCATCCTAAATAGTTTATGAATACATCACATTTTTACAAACTGAACAGCTTACCCAACTTAAAAAAAAAATCCAATGACTCCTAAAATCAAAGACTTGCTATAAGTGAACTGGTAGCTTAAAGGTATACATGACGCAGACATATTTTGTTTTCCAGGAAAGATCTCTATGATAAAACATAGATAGATGATAGACACTCAGAGCTGTGTATAATTGAATGTTATATAGAATGTTTCTAGTCTTCCAATAAAAATTCTACATTTTTTTCTATAATAATAAAATGTTTAATGAGTGATAGCAACTTAAAATAAAAAACCTATTTCATAGTATTCTTTGCATCCAGGCCTGTTATGTATAGAGCAGAATCCTACAGTGTTGAATTCACTTACGTAAATAAAAGCATTCTCCTTGCTATTGAATTGGCACTTCTTCTGCTGCCTGGACATATTGATCCATGACAACAAGACTTACAGCCCAGAGATGGTGGAGAAATGAGGTAGACAGAATCTGACTCCCTATGGTTCCTGGGAAGCAGAGCACACATAGCCTAGCACTATACTCTTCCAGACTATTTTGAGAAACATACACACACACACACACACACAAAAAAAAAAATCATTTTTTCCTAAGCATTATGATCTTAGGATGTCCTATTATTTACAGCTGAAGTACATTCCAATAAATACAGAGTTTTGGTTATTTTGAAAGAAGGGACAATCTGGCAATTCTATGCCACACTTCCCCATGGCAACCACTTGCTGGAACAGAGAAAAGCTTTAGTGTTAAAAAATACTGCGTTCTTCTCTCTCTCTTTCTCTCTCTGTCTCTCTTTCTCCCCTTGTTTCTTTAATAATTAAGGTTATTTGCACTTGGATATCCAAACCACTGAAGCTCAAAACAAAGTTCCATTTTGTTAACAAAACATACAAGTCTCTTGATGATTTGATGCCTAATCATCTTGATATTCCTTTTTAAAAATTCCTCATTCTCTGTCTCAACCAATTGCTTGCCTTTCTTTACATGAATACTAGGCACCCCACCAGCCTTATGGGAGAAACATTCCAAAATCTCCAGAGAAGGACTGAAACTGGAAAATACCAAATCCTACAAAAATAACCTTTTTTTTTTTTTTTTTTTTTTTTTTTGCTATATGCCATGCAGCATTTACACATAATACCAGAGGAAATTTGTCCTTCCATATTTTATGAGCTGGTATTTCCTTCATTCACTAGTCTTGCATTTTAGGGCCATTATTAAGTAAAATAAGGACCACTTTAACACAAACCCTGAGATACTCACACAATAGATCTCATAACTGAGACAGCTATTAAATAACAGGTGAACAATATATACAGCTTGGATACACCCGGTAATAGGAGGATTCACTTCCCAAGTGAAATGAAATGGGACAGGGCAAGATTTCATCACATAAGAAAGGAGCAAAATTTAAAATTTACAAATTGCTTATTTTTGAAGTTTTCCTCTTAATATTTTCAGACTGAGGTTGACCATAGATAACTGACGAAGTAGAAATCAAAACCCTGATTTTTAGAGGGAAATAATGCACGAATCGAATCTCTTTCTAACCTGTCTTCCTTGGTTTATGCATTGCCTGCTGCTTCCCACACTTGGATAATGCTTCCCATTCCAAACAGCACAAGTGCCATTCAGTGGTTTCCTGATAAGTTCACCCTTTGATGTTCCTTGTCTTTGAGACCTTCTCATCCCTCAAGATTCATTTACAATTCCATCCTCCAGGCTTATAATTCCCAGAGCATGTCTATTGTCACTGCTAAAAGGTTTATTACTCAGTAATAGTCTAAGTAAGTTTTAGAATGCCTAAGAAATGCACAGTGTTTTATACTTTAGGTGGGCATTGCCAGAAACTTAGAGTTTCTAAATCAATAAGTTTAAGACAGTGCATAGGACCATGTACTATAAGCAGTCCATCTGACGATTTTCACACAGGTAATCCAACAAGGACATTTTGACAGAAAATGTCTTAGAATAGGAACTCTTTGAGAGTTTGAGTACGCTTGTTTATCATATTATGCCCAACACCTAGAACACTGCCTTTGGCTCAATAAATGCTTGTTAACAGAAGTGTCTTTCAGCACTTGAGAGCAGCAGGAATCATTGCAGGTCATGAGGTCAATTTAATAAAACACAGCTATGACACACAGAACCATGAGGCATCTTTTCTATACCTTGGCTGTTTGGCAAACTCTCCGTGTGGAGGTAAGTTAGCGTCGTTCAAACTAAACAATTGTGTTTAGTAATTTAACTGATACTTTCTATCGTTCAAATTAAACAAATGTGTTTAGTAATTTATCTGAGACTTTCTAATTTTTGTACATAAAACTATCTATAGCAATAGTACAGAAGGGCTCATTCAAAATAATACTTATTTGCTTATAATTGGAAATAAATATTCCTGAATATCTGCTAATATCAATATAGCACTCTATATGTTGGTCATTCCATAATTCTATTGACCATATACACTATTTTAAAAAAAAATATCTATGTCTGTGTTTCATTTTGTTTTGAAGTCCCAAACATAAAACAATTATGCTTTTCAGCTTAGGAACAAAACATACTGAAGTGCCATTTTAAAATTGATTTTTTAAAAAGAAAATGGCTATTTCTTCATTCTGATTTCATATATCATCATTACGTCAGGTATTATTCTAAATGACTTAATTAACTAGCTATAAAATTAAAAAAAAACATATCTATCAGGTTACAACCTCAAAATCTGGGAGTTTAATAGAAATTTTAAAAACTTAAATTCACTTAAGAACATAAAATTGTTGAATCTGGAAAGGACTTTAATGAAAATAAAACTTAAAAATAAGTTAATATCTATTAATATTATTTTTGTTCAAATAGAAGATATTCACTTTTTCTAGTCTTGATATATAACTCATTTTTTATAATCTACCAAACATGAATATTTGTTTCAATGTTATTAGTTTGAGTTAAAAGAAATAACCATGAGAAACATGACATTCTGAAGAATTCTGTTCTTCAACCTTAGATCAAATTGGTATCAGAGTCATCGCTGACTGTTTTCCTTTCCAAGTACATTGCTATATTTTCATCAGGCCACTTTGTAAATTTTCTATTATTTTTGTTCAGCACCTTTTGTCCATGTCCTTGCCAGGCTTCCCGGCACATTCTAAACCACATATGCATTTGGGTTTTCATTTTCCTTCTTAATAGACCTTGAAATTCCCTTCTTAATGCCAACAATTAGTCAAACTGAGGTTTCCATTAACTGTGCAGGTTTCTGACTAATGTCTCAGGTTGATATATTTTAACCCTGCACACATTTTTAAAGTACTACAATAAGTGTTTTTGGTTGGACACTGCTTCCCTTTACAGAATAATTTCTTCATTCTCCTGGCTGGTTTTCAATATGATCTAGAGCGCAGATATATATATTGAAAACTGTTTACCTGTTCACACAAGTTTAGGGGTAACCTAAAAGAAGGACTGTATTAATTATAAAATTACTCTTAATGTAATAGAATATATAAATCCTATTCTGAACAATATTCTAGGTCTCAAGTTTATTATGAATATTAGATTAACATGAAAATGCATAAAAACTATCTTGTATGCAAATTTGTAACTCTATAATACAAAACTAAACTATATCTAACATAAGGGAAACACAGTCCAAGAACACATTTTACTGGCTAAACTAAACCAATAGGACAATAACCTTTGCAAACGATTTGAATTTTCATTAATATAGAAAAATATCTCATGATAAATATTCATGCCATAATGTTAGCCTGCTGAAATAATGTGATTCACAACCATCTATCATCCCATATAATCAAATAGTTCCATTTAAAAAATGTTTTCTTGTATCTAAGTAACAGAGATTCATGTTTTCTCTTCATAAACAGTAGAATTATGGTCTCAAGATTTTCTTAGTGCATGGGCCAAAATGACGATATTCTCCTTCTGTCATTTTTGCCCTGCCCCCCTGAGCATGCATATGGAAAGGGAGAAAGGATCTCCACAGTCTCTCTCATGCTGCACAGCAAGGGTTGGAATTACATTTAATTTTGTCTCAAAGTGGCAACAGCCATTGCAGGACCAGAGTGAAAAGATTCAAGCTGTGTTTTCAAAGATGAAGGCACTGGACATCCTTTATTTGGTTCTTATCAGCTCTTTACAGTCCTGTGACACACATTGGAGTGTTTATCCCCCTCTTACTCAGAGCAGGAGAGACAGCAAGTGGTGGTATATTTCTCTGTCAAACTTGAGTTATTTTCCCCAAAACATTCATGACTTAGATGGGAGCACTTTATTACTAAATATACATATTTTTGATGTCTCTAAGCACTGAATAGCAATTTTGGCAGATTTAATTAAACTCTGTTATTGGATATCTGCTTGAATGTTTAAGAAAGTTGTAATCACAGTGGTTTTATATTTGGAAAAAAAGAAAGATTCTCTGCCCATTTGTAATCTTAGTTACTTATGTAAATTATGTAAATTCATCAAAATGTTTTTAAAGAATTCATAAAATAAAGCAAAATTCCATTAAGAATCCATAGGAATTTAAGGTTTCAGTATAACATTATTAAAATTTATAATGCAGCTACTTCTGTTCTAAGGCTTAGAGACACAAGCATTTATTTTATACCCTGTTTAGGAAATGAAATTCAAAAATAGAAGCTAATTGGTTTACAAAAGTGGTAAAAATTATAGGATTCCCTAAAGAAAGAAAAGGTCCTAAAACAAAGTTTGTAATATTTTAAGATGATAATTGAACATTGCTTATGAAGTGAGGTCCAGTGGTACATGCCTATAATTCCAGCAAGTTGGGAAACTGAGGCAGGATTGGCAAGTTCAAGGCTAGCCTTGGCAAATTAGGGAGACTGTCTTGAAATGTAAAATCAGGTAGGAATGCAGTTCAATGGTAAAGTGACCCTGACTTCAACAGTTAGTACTGCAATTTTTTAAAAAGTAATAACCATCACCTGTGAATAAAAAAAACCATGGTCTTATTTATAATACGAAAAAAAATTATAAGAGTCATAAAATATTGTCAAGAAAAGGCAATCAATGTTTAAAATTTAATATCCTTGGAACTAAACTGATCTGAACAAATTCGCACTTAATAGAAACTAAGAGTTTCTAGCAAATATTTTTAGAGAAAGCTTAAGTTTAGAAAACTCAATTCTTGTCTACAAATGTATTTTACCCTTATCTACGAACTGTATATTATTCACTTAGTAGATTTTACAGGGGTGAACTATTATACCAGTCCTCAACTTAATAAGTTGTTTTGGTAAACCTGTAATAAGGTCTTGCTTTATTCAGCAAACCATGCAAACACACTGTTTACCTAGTCATACATCTATTAGGATTGAAATTTTTAAAATATATTGAAAAACAGACATATATTTAGTGCTGCTATGTCTCATTCCATCCTTTGCATCTTAAGGAGACTCAAATAAATGTCTGCTCAGTTTCTCTCACTATGGGGAGTTTGTGTAACTAGAGAAGATACTTCTGGAAATACTCCAGTAAGACTTTATTTTAATTAAAAAAATTCCTTTGTATCCACAGGTCTTTGGTGAATGATAGTCTTATGAATGTTTCCTTGATGTGTACATCTGATTCTAATAGAAATCTACTCATATCCCTACAAAGCAAATGTATTATGATTAGTTTATCAAAGAAATAAGGTTATTTGATAGCTAACCACCATTATTTTTATAGTAAGCCTATAGAAGGAAATATTTATTAACAACTGTCATGTTGGAGGTTTGGAAAATATTTGATTTAGGAAAAGTATAGATGTTGAAATAATGATTTTGGGATTGATACTCTGTAACTAAATTTCAAAACATAAATATTTTTATAAATCTTTGCTCAAGGGCTGCTGGGGTTATAGCTCTATGTAGAGTGTTTGCCTAGCATGCACAACGCCTTAGGTTCAATCCTCAGTAGCACACACGAACACACACACACACCATGCACAAACACACAGACATACACACAAATTCACTCAGTCTATTAACATTAATAATCTATGATTCCCCAAATAAATAGGGATGAAACAGATACATAAGTTCAGTGACTTGCTTAGGAAATACTTAAAATGTGAATTGAATCTAAAATTTTCACTTATTCTAATGACAGAAATATCTATTTATTATTGTGAACATAGGATTAAATCAATGTATAAAGCATGGGGGAGTGAATACTTCAACACTTAGAACTTGCTTACTGGTTTAACAAAACAGTAGCAAATAAGAATTAATTGACCTTTTGTTTCATTAAGTATGGTCCTCAGTGATAAGTTCAGAGGGAAAAATCAATCAGCTTTTTAACACACTAAATTAGAGAAAATAAACTTGTTTAAAAGGTTAAGGAAGAAAGTTACCCAGTTAGATTTAACAAACTGCATATTAATCAGCTAAGTTATCACTTTATTACTAGTAATATTTTACTTGTTATGATTACGAAGTCCACATATCTAAAAGGAATTGAAAATGAATGGATTGGGGTAACTTTGAATTGTACACTATTTTAAAATTTATATTATTGTGAACAGTCGATATTCCCATGAAGCTGGGCTAAATGAATGAATCTTTCTGGTCTGGATTTATAGAAAAGGTTTGTTCAATGTTGTGCTCTACATTTCTTGAAAGAAGAGCTATTTTGAACCACTAGGTTATAAAGGAGTGATGTGATCCTGCTCTTCAACAGATGGCATAATTGAAGAAAGGCCAAGCTCTTCCTGGTAAATGGAAGGAATTAGAAATACCTGAAAGCTATAAAAATTAAAGGAAATAACTTCTATTTATCATTGTTATTATTATTTCTCCCTGAATTATAGTTTTTATTCAGATATAATTGCCACTAGGGTATTATTTTAGAGAATTATGAATTATATTTTCTAAGGTTTTTAGTTTTTTTATTATTATTCATTATGCTAGACAACTACGTTTTCCTCAGCTGCAATTCTAAATAACTATACTGGAAACACAAACAAAGCGGCATGGAAGACAAGAAAATGATGGGTAGGGAAGTCAATAAATGTGGAAAATATACATTATCCATAGATACAGGGTATTTCTTGAAATAAGTGAAGACTTATTGTAAAAACTATTACCAAAACTACTAATACATTCTTTCTCCTTTCTGATGCCACAGGTTTCTGTTATCTCTTGAACGTGCATTTTTCTAAAGAGAGTGAGACAGGGAGAGAGAGAGAATTTTTAATATTTATTTATTTATTTATTAGTTCTCGGGGGACACAACATCTTTGTTGGTATGTGGTGCTGAGGATCCAACTGGGCCGCACGCATGCCAGGCGAGCGCGCTACCACTTGAGCCACATCCCCAGCCCTTGACTTCCTTTTTCAAAAGTGAGAAAAGTTTTTAAACAAGACATCCTATTCACAGGGAAATCACAGAAGCTACTGAGGGGAATTTATCCCTGCATATTGTCTAGAACTAATATTAGAATTACAGTGGTACTAAAATAAGAGAAAAAGTAGTCCCAGTTTATTTAGAAGATTAATTTCAATTATACTTAGTTTGCTAGAAATCAAAGTGCTAGTTGAATGGTGAATGTAGAAAAAGATGGCTCTAGGGGCTGAGATTGTGGCTCAGTGGTAGGGCGCTTGTTTAGCATGGGCGGGACCCGGGTTCGATTCTTAGCACCACATAAGAAAATAAAATAAAAGACATTGTGCTGTGTCCCTCTACAAAAAAAAAAAGAAGATTCTCTTTCTCTCTCTCTCTCTCTCTCTCTCTCTCTCTCTCTCTCTCTCTCTCTCTCTCTTTTAAAAAATGGTTCTATGAAGAAAATGGGACTTTTGACAATTGTGCTGCCCACTCAGTTTGGGATAAATACAAAATAGTGTATGGTTTTTCAGAAATAATCAGACCATGGAGTTTCATACAAACAAAAGTAAAATACAACCTGCCGAAATAGAAGCCAGTCTTTACCACTACCAAATAAATATGATCTGATCCTCATTCTTATCTTCTGATTGATTACTAAAGTCAAACTTCCTTTTCCAGAAATCTTAGCTTTTGTGCAAAAAAGTCAAAGCTTTTTGTTGGTTTTAATGTATAAGATTAGCTGCTTCATTCTCATGTAGAAATATGTTTATTAAAATAGTTTAAGCAATTCAATTTAAGTATTCATTGTATCTTTATGTTTCATGTTATTTTTAACCTTCTCTACACCATTTATCTATTTAGTTGATTTTCATGAAAGCATATTTTATCATAATTCTATTAGTATTCTGACTGGGGGGAATTTAATTACAATTATTACATATATTATGTTTCATATCTTTTCTATATCACTTGTGTCAAATATCAAGTTTACATTTAGCTTTCAATAAATCTGCTGTAAAAGTAACATACACCAGTTAAGTGTAAGCAAAGTCTTAATTTTAAATGTATAAAATTCAGATATCAATAGCCATCAATAAGAGTAATGTTGAATTCCATATATTTATTTTATTCCCTTAACTCCCCCTGAGCTTTATATTGCCATGTTCAGCAAACTACCCAGAACATGTGAATTGGCATACCAATTGTAATATTATAAAGTCAACTCTATTGACTAAAACTGCTTCCTCCAGCTTTTCCCTCTCAATAATAGGTACTACCATCAAGTTGTCAAATAAAGCCAAAACAGTCACAAAACAGTTTTTCCTCTCCTTTATCCCCTCACTTGCAGTACAATCCCCAGCTTCCCCAGGTCTGACTCCATTAACACCACTATTGTCCAAGAAGCCAATAGGAACCTTCCAATAGGAACCTTCCAATTTTACCCTTCACTATTCATTCTTACTCAGGAAGCCAAAACTGTTATTTAAACACACTACTTAGACCATGAAACTTTCTGGCTTAAAATTCCTGATGTATTTGAATAAAATCTAAATTATTTCTATGGCTTATAAAGCATTATCTGACTTCTCTCTGCCTCTCCAACGTTGTGACTATGTTCAGATTCTTGTCATTCTGGTCTTTGTAGTCTTCAAACATCCCACATTCACTTATGAATTACGTTTGGCACTTCATGATTTATTTCCCAGATCTCGCTTATTCCAAGTCTTCAATGTCTCCTTTGTATCATGTTTCATCCAGTTTAAGCATCATGTCCTCAGAAAAAATCTTCCCTGACCACAATTAAAAAGGATCATTAATTCATTCTCTTTTTATCTCCTTATAGCTCTACATCATTCATGTATTTATTTTTTTGTTTTATGTTTTGTAACCCTCTTGCAGAATGTAAGTTCAGTTGAAGAGACATCTAGTCTGCTAATACAGGCTTTAGAATTTTGGTCAAGAAATATTGTTGAGTCAGTGAAAGTAAAACTGACTTTAATCCCTCGTTTTTGTTTCCTTTTTAAATTTTTGTTTTCTTGAATTTGGTTAATTAACATGCTCATGACAATAATTCTAGGCTGCCTCTGTAAAATACCATGATGTAACATATATGTCATACTTGTGTTTGTTCTGAGAAACTTACATTTTTATAAAGACCATAGTGAAAATATTTAGTACTCATGGTGTAAAAGACACCATAAATAAGGATTGAAATTTCTCTTGAATTATATCCTAATAGCTAAAGATATTGAGACAAAACCTGCATTTATAAAAGAAAGTAAGTTGGTGTTCCCTCTATATATTCAGTTATTCATCAAGTGTAAAATTGATTTACAAGGAAGAATTATAATAGACACAATTGTAATTATTCATGTAAAATTGCTCTGTGTTAGAAAAATCTTAAGACATAAATATATTTGGTTGGCTATCATGCTTATGCAGATAATAAAAAAAACTCTGATATGACTTTCTTATTAATTTTATATTTTAAATTTTGAGTTATAGCAGTAATGTGACATTCCAAGTAATCCAATTCTTAGTGATTATTTCTGTTTCCAGCTGTTAGTTTCTGCCTTCAAATCCCATTCCTCATAATACTACACCACAAGGTGCCTGGAATTACCTACTTGTCATGTATTAATGTCTAACAGTTCCAAATATCATTAGAAACATGAAATCTGGTTGTTGTGGAATTGGCAGTTATGGTCAGGAATAGCAATATTATCCAAAGTTTTGTTGAAAATAAAATAGGTAACATTTTATGATCAAGAAAACCCTTAAGGGTTATCTATCTCATTAAAGCATGTTTTGAGACATCAGAAAATGTTTAGTCATTCAGGAAACAGAGAGATTAACAGCCCTAAATCCCTTGCTTGAGTAATTTCACTCCCTTTGGAGTAATCTGAATACTGGCGAAACCAATTTACATCTATTATTTAGGAACATTAAAAAGTTTACTGACACTTCTTTCTGACTCAGCCAGGACAAAGCCATACTCTAACCTTCAGTATATGAGCTACCATAAAACACACTAATGCCAAATAAGTCTAATGAAGCAATGTTAACCAGATTCACAATTGAGTTCAATTATCTACAAAATTTACCTAACTGATTAGAAATTAGCATATAATTCCTATGTAGCTAATATTACATACCTTTCAGAACAAAAGATTTTAAATGTAATAATTTAATCATGTAGGATCATACTAAGTATGTAAATCAGCTATTTTAATACAAATACTGAACAACAAAGTGTGGATTCCAGTATACTGTGTAGGCCATGTCATGGTGTTAAATTCCTTCACTATTTTGTAATCTTAATATTTATTGGAAGTAGGAATCAATTCTACATATACACAATATTATTCAAATCTGATTACTGTCATGATGTACCTGCCTTTCTCATTTAATATGCAACTTGGAAATGTTAACCAGGATATCAGTGTAAAAAGGAAAAGTGCACAATAAATGTCACAGAATCTGGACAGAGCCATTATTGTTTATAGTAATAGTGGCCGTTTTCCACTTATCCCCTTTTTTTCTAGGAGGCAGAGACTACTTCTTTGATAATGCTAAAGAGTGGCCATTTATTGTTTGTATTTGAAGCACTTCCATTTTTCACTATATATTGACTTTTTTATCGATATGCTGCAGCTGAGCATGTTTCCTTCCTGTATTCTTCTGCCAAGAAAAGAAATGGAGTTAGAGGCAAAGGGAATAAGACATAGAAGTGAGTAAACACATCGCTCTGCTTACTGCTCTGTGCTTGTTAAATGTTTAGAGTTGAGCATCTGGATGTTACTACTAAGTAATTAAATATTAAGTTTTACTAAACAAAAAATAGCAAGGGAATTTTTGGCTTTACAGTAAATTTATAAAAGCATATAAATTAAAGTTTCTGTAATCTGCTCACATAAAAATTACACAAATCAAACATAAGTGCTCAGCACTAATTACTGCTAAACTTCCTAAAATATCACAAATATTCTATTCAATTTTCTAAATGATAATTTTATATTTCAAATAACTGAAATTGAAAATCATTAGTAATTCACTTGTTAAGATAAAAACTAGTTTGTTTCTTTTTGAAATAGTCAGAAAACCCTTAATGAAGTTATAAAATAGCAAGCATTATTTCCATTTTACAGAAAAAGAAATGAAAATAAAACCAGCATGGTAAAGTATCTCTTTCATTTAAAACATTGTTTGAAGATTTTCAAATTTTTGCATTATAACTAATGTGATGACTGCATTTTTCCAAATGACTAAAATCCTAAATTACTTAAACAAAATAAACACAAACTGTTTTAGTGGTATTCTTCAAATGATGCCAATGATATACTATTCTTCAATGATTACAGTGACATCTATATCTTATCATTGTGGTTATAAAATTTGGGGTGTTAGCACTGCCTTATTTTCTTTTCCTAAGAAACTTTCTATAATAAAATTGACCCTTAGATTCTTCATTGGTGGATTCAACTCATCATGGATTAAAAATATGTTTAAATAGTGTATCTAGGGCTGGGGATATAGCTCAGTTGGTAGAATGCTTGCCTCGAATGCACAAGGCCCTGGGTTCAATCCTCAACACCACCAAAAAAAAAAAAGTGTATATATACTGAATATGTATAAGCCTTTTTCATTGTTATGATTTCCAACACAATAGAGTACAATAACTATTCACATAACAGTTACAAAGCATTTATCGTTTTTGATATCTGTGGGCATCCTAGAACCTATCCCCCATATACCAAGAAATAACTCTTATATTTGTGTGTGTGTGTGTGTGTGTTTGTGTAGCATGTGCCCAGTTAACATTGGCAGTTGAAAATATAGATCTAATATATTCAAAATTATTTAAACTGTTAAATAGTTCTCCAGTAAGCTTTATGCAAAGTTCAAGTATGAAATGTAATTGTATTTCAAGAGTATAATATAAGATATATTTAGAAAGTAAATGGGAGAAAGGTAGCCAATTGGATAATTAAGGTCCAAGCCAATAAACTGAAATTGCCAGTCAATTGAGGTAAAAGGGTTGCACTGGGTTTTAAAGATTTAAAGAAAATCTAAAATGATTTTTCCACTTTTTAAAATTTCATTTTAAAATTATAGTTCTTCAACACAGCATCCATTATTATCTTAACTCTCCAGTGTTTTTTTTTTCCCCCCAAAAAATTAAATCACATTTTGATAGGTCACAACCGAGTCAATGTCAGTTTATGTTTCAGATTACAATATAATATGCTTTTCATGGAATCAAAATTTGAAGGTATTTCTTCAGATTTTAACTCCAAGAAGAAACATCTTATATGTACTATATGTTAGTTTTGAAAATAACATTTTGCCAACACTATAGATAAAAGAAAGTGCCTGGTGATTATATAAAACCTGTTTAATTTTCCCCCTCTTCATTTTGTTCAGGGCTAAATTGAGGTAAATAATATAACTTTAAAAACTTGAATATGCTTTTACTCTAATTCTGTTAATAGCATACAGAGACCATCTTTCAAAAATTAAATACCATATCTTATTTTATAGATATTTAAAGGAGAGAAAATGAATCAAAACAATATATGCTAAAATTAAATCCTTAACACAGTTTATATCTCTATCTTTTTCAAATAAACACAAATAAAAATATTTATAAATTTTCTAGTAGGAATAGTGAATTAGTAACCAATGTAATTAATATGCCTTTTATGTAATTACATATTATAAATGCACTCTTCACTGTTCATCGTTGCACATTCATCCATTTCTCTGTACATACAATATAAGATTTATTAGAAACCTGAAAAAGCTAAATTAACAAACTGTCTTTGGATTTACCAATATAATTTTAAGTCTTATTAAAATATCTGAAAATTCTAATTACATCTAACACAAATACTGTTAAGAAAAAAACTCTTTATGTAAATTTTAGATCAGCAATTCCAGCTTCCTCTTAGATAAATATATAAAATGGTTAAACAATAAATTTCTATGGCAACAAGTTAGGTTCTAGGATATTCTTAGTTACAGAAACTACTACTCTCTTTAAAGCAATGGAACTAAATAAAATATCTTATTCTTTTCTCTTTTTTCCATTAGACCTGACCCAGATCTCTTCATCTCTTTGATGAATTAAAAAAGAATTATTTAATTGGAAACAAGATATCTCAACTAATACAAATGACAAGTAGAATTATATGAACATTTTATGTAAAGATGAAATAAAAAGAAGATGCTAAGTACTCCTAAATGAAAGAGACATGGTAAGAACATATGGATTATGTGTCCTGCAAACTAAATATGTGTATAAATTTTAATTAAACACAAATCTATTAAGCTCACACCTAATATAAAGTGGCAATAATAGTATATCAAAATAGTAAACAACCAGGTATGGTGGAGCACGACTCTAATCCCACCTGCTCTGTAGGCTAAGGCAAGAGTTCCAGGTCAGTCTGAGCAACTTAGCAAGACTCTGTCTCAAGATAAATATGAAAAAGCTGTGATGCAGTTCAGTGGTTGAGCACTTGTCTGTCATACATGAAGCCCTGGGTTTGATTCCACTTTTATGTAACAGAAACAGTAGTATCATACTAAATTATCCTGTGGTTTTGAAGATTAAGCTGAATAATTATGTGAAATGACTATACAAAAACTATTAAAGTTACTATTTTAAAAACAATGGTACCCCTTCAACCTTGGCTTCTACTTAGTAATTCCTTTTTAATCAGGATGAGGAAAAGTTGTTGCCCCTGTTCAAACCTTCTGAGAGGTCTAGTTTCTGGAATTATACTAGTCATACATCCGTTTTAAAAATTACTACCCTTCCTCAGTAGACATCTTTTTTAAATGCCACCTTCCAACAAAGTCATTGTTTCTATACCTGCCTTTTTCCCCCCCTTCTTTGGGTCATAATGTTGTAGAATATATGGCTCTCTTCTCCAATTTTTCTATCACAAACAAATCCTTTGGTTCTTATCAGAAAACCATTCATTTTTTTTTTCATAAAAGAAGCAAAACCTTCAAAATAAAAATAAATAAATAAAAAACAACCCATAATATTTGTCAGAGGATAGTAGATCCCAGTTTTACCATATGAAATGCAGTCCACAAACAAAAGAACCAAGAGAAAAAATGATGAATGGTCTTAGGAACTGTCATGGTTTATCATAAAGATTTTATTTTAAAAATGTTAAAATAAATAGTACATAGTCCAGAACAGCATTGTTCTGGGAAATTACTTCCCTTTAGAATATGAGTTCTAGATGGCAAATCTATTTAAGACTGGTTCTGGACTTTCATCTTTCATTAGGTGACTTAGAGTTCTATACTTTTTTTTTCTTTTTTTTTCTTTCTTTCTTTTTTTTTTTTTTTTGTCTGTGGTCTGAAAGTTTTTTTTTTTTTTTTTTTTTTTTTTTTTTTTACATACTTCTCAAGGGTGGATATGTGGTGGAATGAAAATCCCATCAATATGTGTGGTTTTGTAGCCTAGCTGTTCATAAAATACACTTGCTTAGAAATCCCAGAGGAATGTGACTGAGGCCAGAATTGCATTGGTTCATATGATTCAAATACTTCAATGCTTTTCTTGTTAATTACTGGGCCACAACTAGAAATCCAGATGATGGGAGAGAAACACTTCTTTAGGATAATGATTGATTTCCATAAAGATGAGTGCTTTAACAAATTTCAATATGCAGTTGCTGGGGCGGGGAGGGTGGGTGGACGCTAATTAGTTTTACCGTTTTCAGCAGATGTTGGATTCAAAATGCCAGCAGCATCTCAAATGCCAGTCATTAGGGCTGTCTTTCATGGAGGAGTGCTGACCAATGAAATCTCCACTCCGTTTAATGAGACCGATCTAGGCAGAATCAATTAAATCAAATCTCTCCTAACATCCTTAATATATCTGCAGTGTAGGCAGCACCAACAAAAGCAGCAGCCAGGGATTTCCCGTATTAATAAAGGGATTCACTGCCGCATTAAGAGAAGGGGGCAGGGAGGAAGTGTGTTGGAGGAAGACCTTACTTAGTGGACCGGAGAAAACCCATAAAGTCTGAGCAAGGGCGGGGGTGGGGACTGGGGAAAGAGGAGCTACATAATGGGTAAAAGGCTAAGGCGATTAGAGAAAAGAGCCTTAATGTAGCTCAAGAAGGGGATCCACCCCCAACCGTTCCCGCCCCCCTCCCTTCCACCGCAAATCCAATTTACCAGTTGCAAATATAAGCTGGAAAAATGTAAGGACCCAGATTTGAAAACATTTTCACTTTAATACTGAAAAAATATGCCATTATAAAATCCTCGAATAGAATTAGTAAGTTTCACGTGCTTCCTTGGTTCTTCTTTCCTACTTTATAAGTAAGATTTATACCAGCACAGAATTGCTACCATATGATCGCAGCCTAAGCACTAGAGTGACATTAATTGGTCATGCTTAACTGCCTCAAAATCTTTTTTTTTCTTAAATAATTACACTGGTACTATAATAGAAATCATGGGTACTTATTTTACATTCAGATGGAAGGCATTATTGGATATGTATAGAAAAATATTACCCCTCAAAAAATAAAATAAAACATTACCATGAAAATAAAAGAACCCAAAACAACCCCTAAAAACTCCCCTCAACAAAATACATTGCTAACTCATAAAATGGACTGATGATTAGCCATGCAAATGTCTTAAATAAAACCTTTACATTTTTTTTCACAGTAAACATACTCTTGGAACTGCCTACTGATCACAAATAATGGCGAAATGGCACTTTCTGATTATACTGTATTTTGTTTATAGAAAGTTTGATGATGGGACTTATCAGGTAAGAGGAATGGTGCTGTGAAGGAGACGCCATCTCCAGTTGCTGGGAGCAGCAGGGGGGGTGGGGGGCGGGCAGAGTCCCTGGAGCGCGTGGATTCCATGCGAGCCATGCAGCACTTTTCGTTTGTCAGAAGTCAGTTACTTATTTACAATACATTCATGCCTTCGTGCAACTGCCCATCCCTGCGTAGCCAACAGGGAGCCATCATGGGGCTGTCCACAGGGGAAAAATAGATATCTATCTCTCTATATAGATGTGGATATATGTATATATGTATAGAACTGCAGCAGCCATCCCCACAGGTCCATGCCCGGGGTAAGAGCACTGTCAATTCTTCTGGCAGAGCCCAGGCTGGGCTTTCACTCAAAAGGACCTCAGAGCATAGAGCAAGCTAGTTGAGCGCTCTCCCAGCTCCGCACAGTCTGCTCTTTGTTTCCAGAAGGGAGCTGCTATGAGGTCAGACCCCTTCAGTTAAGTGAGTTTATAGTTATTTATTTACTTATGTCCATCAAGGCTTGGGGCAAGCTGGATTTGGGTCAGCGCTCCTCTAACCCCTGGGATGCCGGCGGTAGGGGAGGACGTTTATCGCTTTCCGGCTCCCCTCCCCTGTTAGGGTTGAGGACTTAGTCTGAGAGCGAGTGAGAGCCACAGTCATACACTCTATGGGACCCGTCTGCGTTGTAAGGCCCATTGTGCCAGTAGGAAGAGTCACAAACTGTCTGTAGGGAATTAATTTCGGACGCCGAGGAGTTGGCATCCCTTCTCTTGGACCGCTTTCGGTTCCTCAGGATAAACACGAGCATGCCCACAACGGTGAAGGCGGAAGTGACAAACACCAGCAGCAGTCCCGGGACCAACACAGAGATGGACACCCTGCTGGTGTCTAGGTAGGAGTTGGAGTGCGTCCCGGTCTCCGCCAACCCAGTGCTGTTTTTACTGTGCGAAGCTAACGTGGGCGAGATCCTCGCATACAGCTGGGGGCAGATCTCGTCATTAGAGAGGAGCATGAAATCCTTTCTAAAGAAGTTCACAGGCGTCTCACACTTGAGGTCGCTCATCAGCACTTCGGAACCCAGGCGTTCTGCCCATTGTTTGAAAGGCACAATGGTGCAGGAACACTCCCAGGGGTTTCCATGCAAATCTATCTGAATGATGGAGGTTAACTGGTCCAGTACCCCTGCCACGGGGAGGTACATAAAGTAATTGTTGTGCAGGCTGAGCTTAGAAAGCGAGACCCCAGCGAAAACGTCCACGGGGAGGGACCTCAGCAAGTTGTTGTTGAGAATGAGGATCCTCAGTTTGGGCATGGCATTGAAAGTGCCGGGGAGAATGAGCTGGATCGCGTTGTACTCCACGTTCAGGTACTCTAGATTCTGCAGGCCAGCGAATTTCTCCCGGGACAGCGTGTCCAGATAGTTGCTATCCATATACAGCCACCTGAGGTCCAAAAGGTTCTTGAAAGTGTTGTTCTCCACGGTGGCGATGTTATTGTTGCCCAGATCCAACAAAATGAGATTCTTGTAATCCACAAAGTGAGATTTTCGGATGCTGTGGATCTTGTTATCTCGCAGAAAAAGCTCCTGCACGTTGGAAAGCCGGGGCTTCAAATCAGCCAAACTGCTCACGTTCCGGTTGTTGCAGTTCATCTTTAAACCCGACCCTGGGATGTGGTCGCAGCTGCAGCCCCCAGGGCAGGGCAAGCCATTGACTGGGGGTTTGTTTCTGGCGCTACCCGTTGCTATCGCTGTTGTGGGTTTGATTTTGATCTGCCAGTTGCCTGGGATCTTTGTACCTCCATTTGGAGCAGACCCTGGGGTGATATGATCCTCTTGCCCATTTGTCTTGAAAGGAGTTGGCAAGGGGCCAGGAACAAAGGTCTCTTCTTGGGCAGGGGGCGCCGGGAGACTAGAATCCACTCGATTTTTCAAAGGGCACAAGTCCTGTTCGGTGGTTTCATTGAGGTCTTTACCCTGTAGTCTGGTGGGGGCTTCGCAGACCACTCGGCCGATCAGGGCATTTTTGGGAATGTTTTCCAGCCATTCTTTCAGGGACAGCAGATCACACGTACAGTCCCAAGGGTTATCCTCTAGCAGGATCTCAGCAATGCCAGGGATTTGCTCCAAGACCTCCTCATAGGGCAGCGTTTTCAGCCTGTTCCCCCGGAGGTCGAGGTGGGTGATGGGCACATATTGGAACACATTGGCAGGTAGGGTACTGATAAGATTGTCATTTAAAATGAGTACCTCCAGCTTGTTCAAGTCCTGGAAAGCTCCGGGGTCTATATCCCGTAATAAATTAAAATCAGCCTGGAGGTATTCCAAATCGTCCAGCCCCAAAAAAGTCTGCTTTCGAAAAGACTTGATCTTGTTGTTGTTGATGTGTAGCCTTTTCACCAGCTGCAGCCCCAGAAAAGCCCCCGGAACGATTTCATGCAAGCCATTGTTTTCCATATGCAAACTAACTGCATTATAAAAGTTAGCGAACTCATTAGGGAAAAGTCTAGTGAGGGAATTGCCATGCAGAAATAAATGGTAAAACTGGGAAGTCGGGGCGGTGAAACGCTGCAGACTGGTAAAGCCCTTTTTTTCACAGTCTACGTGTAGGTCCCCTTCTATCTCATTGCAGGAACAGATCTTCTCTTTGCAAACGTCCCCTGTAACGTTTCCAGCGGCAAAACAAAGAGATGTCTCCAGCAACAGAATCCAAAGCAGCATTTTTAAAGCGAGCAATTCATCCCCGATCTCATCACAAAGTAACAGCAACCATCCTGCTCGCCACAGACACAATTCAAGTTCATTTAGTGCTCCAATGTCCGAACCCAGGGAAGGAGAAGAAAAGGGTTTGGGGGGGTGGGGGTGGATTCCTTCCTCCCTAACCCCCCCGCACTGCAATAGCCCAGACGCCAGTCAATAATTATATTCACAAACTATTCAGGCACGTAGTGCAAGGCAAGCAAAAAAAGAAAGAAAAAGAAAAAAGAAAAAAAATTCTACTCTATCTCAAACCTTTAAAGATAGCCCCAAAGAAGTTAAGTATATACATATAAATTAAAAATATACCCTTACAGATCTTGTCTAGAGGTCCTCACTAATAAGAAAGGGAACAATGCTAGTAATTAGAAGCAAGTGCATGTTAGAGAAACAAGCAGGTTTGCAGCGTAGTACAGGCGCACTGCCTGTGCATGGCTGTGCGTCGGACTGACCTTGCCTCTCTGATACAAAGCAGGCTTTTCGGCGGCTTCTGTTGTTGAGACTGCTGGTGGAGTTCTTGCTGTGGTTGCGGGTTGCCCAGAAGTCCCCCCGAGGTGCTGTCCAGTCCCCCCGGTGCTGAAATCACGCCCGACCAAAGGACTCACGCTGCCCAGCCAATGGCGCTGGAAAATTTCCGCAATCGCTGCGTTTGGTGGTTGTCCATCCTTTCCCTTTCCTCCCCTTTGAACCTCTTCAGGCTTTTTTTTTTTTTTTTCCTGTGCTTCCACTCTCGCTCCTCTTTTCTTGTTCTCCTCTTTCTTCTGCTCTTTCGGAATTACGTGGAGGGGGGAGGAGAGAGGGGGAGCTAGTTGTCTGAGGGAGGAAGAGAGCGCGAGAATGGGGCGGGGGGTGGAGGGGGGGAGTTGCTAAGAAGCTCTGCTCGTTCCAGCCTGGTGCACTCTGAAAGATCTGACACCCTCTGCTGATCTGCAGTAGCAAAAATCCATCTGGTGAGGGAATGCTGAAGAAAAAAAAAATCAATCCACGTACAGGGCAAGCGTTAAAAATGTGGGCATTAAAGGCTGTCGATCTACATAGACGCTTGTTTTAAATGGATTATTTAATTCTTTTTGCGTGCTGAAAACTTTACCCTTTCATTTCCTTAACAGCCTCACAGCCCCCGCTAGCTGTATCGTTCGGAAAGCAGTGCTTTTAAAACATTTATTTCCCAATGGCTTGAATAAAATTAGTGTCAGGGTGTCAAGCGAACAGCAATTTGAGGTAATTATACTGCACGCCATTTTCATCGGTGCTTTAAATGCATTTCTGCCTTCTCTGCGGTACAGCGTTTTATGCTATCTGATGTTTTTGAAACCTTTTTTTTTTTTTCTTGGAATGTTGAAAGTGGCTATTCGGAACATACATTGCATAATATCACAACTAGGTATGAAATATTTGTTGCAAGCTATATGATTTAAGCATACTCTTTTCCTTTTTAAAGTTTCTGTAGAAATTTACTCAGTTTGGTCGTTGAGAGTTAGGTTTTTCTGATGATTTCTTGAATGTTATTTAAGTCTGCAGGATGGATATACAATGCATGCGTACGTCTGTCTTTTGATTCCAGACCCCGAATCTTTCACTGAGACCTGGAAAAGGAGAGGGAGGACAGGAAAAAAAAAAAATCCCAATTCCTGAGTGCTCTTGACCCACTGTCAGGCAGGCGGGTGTACAGCAACACACACACACACACACACACAGACGTCCACCCACCCACCCACACATACACCTCCCCGCCCCCACTTCTTTCTCTCTCTCTCTCTCTCTCTCTCTCTCTCTCTCTCTCTCACACACACACACACACACACACACACACACACCACTTACAAAGTTTGCACTTCAGATCTGAATGAATTTAAAATGCATACAAGTAAATAACCAGTTGCTTTGAGAGGAAGGAATAGAAATCCAGGGCCTCTTGAGCTCTCTGGAAAGATTATCTGCTGGTAGCCTGCAGCACCTCTCCTCACAGATGCTTGCTGGGTCATTGGTGCTGGGGAACAGAATGCTCTGTTTTCTTTCCCAGCCAGAGAATCACCAGGTTCCTCAAACTTGAAGCTTATTAATAATATACCAAGTTCCACATGCTTTCCAGAGGGGCAAAAGTGAGATAATACTGCTTCTCTATCTCTTTTCTTGAAGTGGACACCTTTTCCATCAATATCCAAAAATTTTATGTATCATTTGAGCATTTGGAATTTATATGATTAAAAAAATATTGCTTGGTGCTTTCTTCAGTGAAAGCAGAGATGTAAGTTTACACCATTTTTCCTTTTAATTATGTATTGGCAAGTTGGAAAGTTGTTAAAAGCTGGCAAAAATTTTGTATTAAAAACCAAATATTTGAGGGTGTGTGCATTTTGAGAAGGCTAAAGAGTGAAACTTTGGAGAAAGAACTTAAATTGGGGGAAATTACCAAGGTTAA